>NW_011966817.1:0-4664 GCF_000949405.1 Vollenhovia emeryi | reverse complement strand
GATACATATTTTCATATTTCTGTGAGTCGCGCGCGCGTTCATCTTTATCGACCCAACGGGTAAATCACGTCGATAAATTAGAACTACTACTATGACCCAGCGAATCATTGCTCCTCACATAATATCATCAACATATAATATTGGACGGAGCATTGCGGTGAGTAGATGGTGTTAGTGTTTGAAATATGGCTTAGGAGGTTTTATGCGAAACAACAACGAAAGCTTCAATTCAACTGGATGGTCAGTCGCTCCGAAAATATCCTCAAGTGGCAAAAACGTGGTTGACATTGCATCAAATATTGCAACTTCTGTATTTAATGATTGATTGTCAAGTGTGATGGAAATTTTGCAAGTGCTACAACTGACTATGGACCATAATTGCTTTAATTTCTGCGCTAAGACAAACGCGCACCGCATCAAGGCTGCCGAGCGTTCACTCACGAATGCTGCTAAAGACGCTCGTAGGATCTCCAAATCTTCAAAAAAAAGGGGAAGAAGAAGAAAATTTTAATGTGGAAGGACAGATGTATGGTGCAGGATCGCAGAGTAACGGGAAAATACAAAATAACTGTTACTCAAACTTTAAACGCGTTTTTCTCGAAATCACGTTTTTCAATTTGGCATGCAGCATAACTTTAACAAATTTTATCCGATTCACTTGAAATTTTTACTGTAGCTTCTAAACTAAATTCTCTAGAGAAGTACACATGATTTTTACGATTTGTTGAAAACTTTTTTTATTAGAAATAATTTTTCACTGGATTTCTTAGGTCAAAATGAACTTTTTTTTTCAAATGTTTACTATTTTTACAAAAATCAGTATTTCAACATATACGTGTGTACTTCTCTAGCAAATTTAATGTAGATTATGAAAAAATTTGGTTTTTTAACTTTGGTGAAAGTGTACAGCAGTTCTGCTGCATGCCCCGGAGGACGCCGAGAAAAAAGCAGCTCCACTTTCCGAGCTCCAGTGCCGCCATTTTCAGACAAAAACTTTTAAAAAAATTGTTTTGTATAGCTTAAGTTATGTACAAAACAGGCCTTCAAACCAAATTTTGATTTATTTCATTAGTTAGATACAAAAAATTCCCAAAGTTACCCTACGTTTTCATGCATTCACTCTGGTGTAACCCCTTAAGCCAAATGGCATTCTGTTGAACTCGAATAAACCAAATTGTGTTGTTACTGCAGTCTTGTGCTTGTCTTCTTCCGCTACGGGAATTTGGAAATAGGCTTTAACCAGGTCGATTTTGCTAAATCTGGTGCAACCTGCTAGTTGATATGAAAAGTCTTGTATGTGTGGTAGTGAATACTTATCTGGGATCATTACGCTGTTGAGTTTGCGGAAATCTCCGCAAGGTCTCCAGTCGCCATTGTCTTTCTTGACCAAGTGTAGTGGGCTCGCCCATTGTGAAGAAGATGGTTGGCAAATCCCTTATTCCAACATTACTTCAAATTCCTTTTTCGCGGCGGCGTATTTTTCCGGCGGCAGTCGACGAGGACGTTCCGCTACCAGAGGAGCGTTAGTAGTGATATAATGACGTACCTCGTGGGTGACGTTTATTAATGCTGTAGGGCGGGTTATCTCAATGTATTTGCGTAGTAAATCTTTCACTTTGCAACTGTTATTTACGGTTAATACAGTGGGTTGTTTAGCATAGCTGGGATGTGTCCTAGTCGTCAGCGTTGTGCGTTCATCAATCAGCCTGCGATTTTTCAGGTCAGGTAGTATGCCATGATGCACTAAAAAATCGGCTACTATTATAGGCTGTCCCACGTCGGCTATCACGAAGTTCCATAGGAAAGGTCGTCGTAAGCCAATGTCCAGCACCTGGGTCTTGGTACCGTACGTGCGTATTTCTGTGTTGTTGGCTGCGTATAATCGGAGATCCGTGGCTTTATGTGTCCCGTATAGCGTGTTCCTTAGAATAACGGAGATATCTGCACCGGTGTCGATTAGGAATTTCGTTCCTGAGTTTTTATCTAGGATGGCGAGACCATTTGGCGTGGGCGGAATTCTTGAGGTCGTCTCTATCCTCGGAACCCCTGTTAGTTTTTCTGTTGTGGTTTGGTTCCTTGGGACCACAAGCAAGGACTCTGGCACTTTCTTGCGGTGGCGCCAAACCTGTTATGATAGTAACACATTTCAGAGTTGTTTACGTCTGCAGAAGTAGGAGTTATTGCTCTTCGATGTCTTTCTCTTCCTCTGCTTTGGGAGCGATGGTATCGTCTATTGCGGTTTAGCTGCTTTTGTATTTTAGCAACCTGTAAGGTTAGCGCATTGAGAGATTCTTGTAGTGTGAGTTGTGTGCCAGGATTTTCTTGTGTTTTTGGGTTTTATGTAGGCATGATCTGGGTTGTCGCTATTGTAGGCTTTATTACATCGAGTGCTTTATCAGCCATCTCTGCCAGGCGTTGGAGATCACTCGTGTCCGTTATTGCGAGAATTGTTCGCGTGGATTCTGGCAATTCTTCTAAGAACAATGAGCGTATGACGGCATCCGCATTTCCGGCGAAGGCTCGTAGGCGATGAAGGTAGGCTGTTGGCTTTTCGTCCCGCATTTCGTGACCTTGAAGCAATCGGCGGAGACGTGCTTCGTCTCCCTCGTCGTAAGGGGAAACGACACATCTTTTGATATTTTCGTATATATTTTCAGATGGTGGATTAAGTATGAGGTCTGATACGCTGCGCAAGGTTTCGCCGGATAAGTGTGTGACGACGTACATGAATTTCGTTGTGTCTGACGTTATGTTGAAGTTGGCGAATACCAAATCTACCTGAGCGAATCATAGTCGTGGATCGGCTTGATAAAATGGCGGCAATTCCACATGGCAAGAAGATATTATCGCAACTCCACTGTTGGAAGTGTTTGTCTGCATCGCTTGGTCGTTGTTGTGCTCCCCTGCTTCTTGTCCTCTTGGAGGCGATCTGTCTACCGGCATCTTTTTGGTGTGGGGCCAGATACTTCGCTGTAGGCGTTGTGCTGCCTCGTGTACTTGCGCGTCGGGGTCACCAATATGGCGCTATTTCTTGCGTCGTTATTGTGACGAACGCTTACCGCGCCGCGTGCTCTTTGATCACGTCTCTCGAGCCTTCGTACTTCGGCTCCACGACGTGATTATCTTGGCCCGGGACCCCTTACAATAAGAGTCCGCGTCTTTTTTTACGTAGAGATGTCTTTATTACAAGGAGAGATTCTCGGTCTTATATCGAGTACGAACTAACTAGCTAAGTAAGGAAGGAAGAAAGTAATGACACAGTATAACCACAGTATAACCAGTATGGGCACTCGCTCTTTTATTTCACGTTCGCGCCGATCCGTACTGCGCATCCGACATGTTTTTATTATGACCAATCACAGGATTTTTGTACGTGTGTTAGTGCAAAGTCGGTGTGACATTGAAAAATTTGCAGTGTTGACGAATAACGCGTTAATACTTTTATACGTTGGAGCAAGTAATTACATTAATTACTTTTATTAGAACATTTTCTTTCATAGGCCATTTCCATTTAAAATAAATAATGTACGCTAGTTCGTATGCGCCTTTCCTGGATACGATCCTGAAAAGGGCCCAGGCACTTTTCTATAGTAGACATGACATAAACTATAGATTTTTAGTATTGATTTTTAGTAGTGAATACTGAAACGTAGCTACATTATCAAAGTCTCGCTTGTTCCTTTTATGTGTCGCGCTGTCTTTTCAGAAATGCAGTTGCATGCAAGCGCCGGTATATCTATTATTATATAAAAAGCCATGAAAAATATAAATTCTATTCAAGTAACTCAGCATGTTTCTGACAGAAAAAAGACAGAGCAAACTATGCAAGAGACACGCAAATATTAGAGCGATGAGAAATAGCGTGATGTTTTATAGCTGTCTCACTCGCACTCTCTGGATTAGCCGTTGTAATGTTTTCTCTCTCTATCATTCAGCTCGCGCTAAGGATGCAAGATCGGAGGTCTGCCCTCCAACTTTTTCTTTACTGCTGCCGAAAACTAGAGACCCTCTAATAAGAGTCTGGCCATAACAGCGATTGTGGCGAAATCCTTCGAGAGAGAAAGATATATATTTGCTATCTCTCTTTGTAACCTATCCTTTTCTGACACGCTCACGCACGCGCACTAGAGATCCTAAAGATGTACTATGTTCACGCAAGCGAACTTATATAAAATATTGTAAAAATGGGTGGATGTGCAGCACTGTATTGCAATAATGCAGGATATAAAGGATACATTATGAAAAGGTTTCCAAGAGGTCCCGTACGCCGGGCTGTTTGGGCACAGAATGTTTCTCGAGAAAATTGCGACACCAACAAACAATTCTTGTCTTTGTGAGGTTTGTAATAACGTATTAGAGAATTTATTATAATAAAATAATACGTATAATATGAATTATTTAATAACACAGATGTTCTAAAATTGCTATGCTTTTCTTATAATCGTGATGAAATTATACAGGGTGAGTCACAACATTTGTGCCAGAGCTCGTGAGAAGGTAGAACGGATCGAGATGAACAGAAAAGTCCTGAACCATTTGCAATTTTCGCAATAGTTAACGAGAACTTAATTATCAAAAATCGTCGTTTTTGCCCTGCCCACTGTCCAATTCGAGCGCGTGGCGAGATGTGACCGCACGGCGATCGATATTGCCAGGCCTGGGGG
>NW_011966816.1:22563-35467 GCF_000949405.1 Vollenhovia emeryi | reverse complement strand
TATCAATTCTTAATCAAATAGTTTTTAATGACATTTGCCTAATATATTTATTAATTAAATTAGTTTCATTACATTGATCAAATTAATTATTTAATTAAAAATAGTTTAATTTATTATATGTCAAACCCTGGTCACCAGTAGAGATGCTTGCAATGCAATCCTAACTGCTGTACCCCCCGGCACTGTTGTGTGGACTAGTGACGAAGCGCATTTTCATCTTTGTGGCACAGTAAACAAACAAAATTTTCGTTAGTGGGCAACTGAAAACCCTCGTGAACTGCATCAAAGACCTCTTCACAGCCCTAAAGTAACAGTTTGGTGCGCTGTGTTCTCTATAGGCATTATTGGGCCTTATTTTTTTGAATCCGGAGAATTAACTGTTACCGTGACGTCGGCTCGCTATTGTGAGATGCTGGAGAACATTTTGCGCCCCAAAATGGAAGAGTATGGCGAGGAACACGACACAAGCCTTCTGGTTTCAACAAGATGGAGCCACGGCCCATACTGCCCGTCGTTCACGCGAAATGTTGCAAGAGCTCTTTCCCGGTTGCCTGATCTCTTTGCGAGGGGATGTTCCATGGCCCCCTCGCTCCCCCGATTTGACCCCGTGTGACTTTTTTCTGTGGGGATACGTCAAAGCTAAGGTATACAAAGTTCGACCTCGAACCCTTGAAGCTCTGAAGGAGGCGATTGAGGACGTCATCGCTGGAATTCCGCAAGATATGCTGGGAAGAGTGGCCGAAAACTTCTTTGAAAGGCTCAATATGTGTATTGCTCGCCAAGGCCGCCACTTGGACGATATCATATTCAAAACATGATGAAAAAAAACGGTATTGTATTTCGCGCCTCTTCCTCGAGATCACCCGGTAGTACCCCCCCTCTCCATGCCGATGTCGCCACAAGTTAATAGTAAAATTAGACTTTTCGCCCGCCTTTATGGCGCTCCCGCGACGAGCCTCATGCTTCATTCTTTCTCTTTGTGCCGTACAGGTCGCGTTTATTTTTCTGAACCTCAAAAATGGGAAAGAAGAAACGTTCGTATTCAGAAGAAAGAAAGGAGAATCGCTGGGAGAAACGATTCCGACGTTTAGAAAAGCGATTAGAGGAACAGAACCTGTTACTAAAGAGTATTAATCACAGTAAGTAGTTTTGGTTATGTTACAGGCTCATAGGAAGAAGGCCACACAGGTTAAGCCGTGGCGCGAGAATCACCCGTGTATCGGTCAAGCCGATACGCGGTCCGCATAAGGCCTCACGTGCAGGTTGGACCCGCAGATCTCGGATTAGGCCGAGGAGGCAGCGGCTCGCGTCAGCCTCACGCGTGCAGGTTAGGCCTGCGCGTCTCGGATTAGGTCCGAGGAGGCAGCAACTCGTAGAGTTGCGCGAGAACAGGGACATAAGCCTCACGCACAGGTTAGGCCTGTGCGTCTCGGATTAGGTCCGAGGAGGCAGCAGTTCGCATCAGTCTCACGCGTGCAGGTTAGGCCTGCACGTCTCGGATTAGGTCCGAGGAGACAGCGACTCGTAGAGTCGCGCGAATCCAGGAACGCAAGCCTCACGCACAAGGTAGGCCCGTGCGTCTCGGATTAGGTCCGAGGAGGCAGCAGCTCGCATCAGTCTCACGCGTGCAGGTTAGGCCTGCGCGTCTCGGATTAGGCCCGAGGAGACAGCGGCTCGTAGAGTCGCGCGAAATCAGGGACGTAAGCCTCACGCACGGGTTAGGCCTGCGCGTCTCGGATTAGGTCCGAGGAGGCGACTGCTCGAAAGGCTCAGTCCCGAAAGGGAGAGCATTTTGTCAACCTAACCTCAACGGTCATATTTTCGTCACAGATGCTAGCGTGGACCACGGCGACGCTCCTGATTCGAGTTCGAGAGAGCCCTCACCAGCGACGCAACGAACCAGACCAGACCCGGAGGACGAGGAGGCCTTGGGGATACAGAGGACATCGACATCATCGCTAGTACCGTTAACAACGCCGCAAACTGATCTAAGATCAGTGTCTGAACAGGACCTTGCCCTAGCGGTCGACTCAAATCAGTCACAGGAGGTTGACCGAGTCGACGAGAGCTTGCTCAAGGTGCTCGGAGAACGCGTGACGGTTGACAAGCCACCTGGGGCACCGATATTCGAAGAAATTGTTCTAAGATGGACAGATCTTTTCAAAGCCGGACTTCCGAAGGAAGAAAGACCCTTGCTATTGAAAAAGTACGGAACTCCGGAGAATTGCACGATTATCAATCCTCCTAAATTAAATCCAGAGGTTAAGGCTTCACTCCAGGAACCAATCATAAACAGAGATTCTAGATTGGTGGACAAGCAGGAGAAGATAACCGTTTGTTTGGCGGTCCTAGGGACAACCCTATCTGAGCTACTGAGTCAGACCGTCGACAAGCTATCGCTCCTGGGAAGATTAAGCGATATGGGAAGACTTCTGGTAGAATTGCAACGGGAGGAGACTGCCACGAGGAAGGCACTGATCCTGCCTAACCTCAATGCATCAGTTAAAGAGGCCCTTAAAGCCACGGTCGTGGACGAATGGCTTTTCGGGAAACAGTTGGAGGAGAGCCTCAAGACGGCGAAAACTCTTGCTCGGTCAGCTAAAGAACTGACCAAGGCAACACCGAAAACATCGTTCAATTGCGCGTCAAAAGACTTCAGAGGTCCGTACCGTCAGCAGGCCTACAAGCAACAGTCCATGACGACGGGCGGACAGAAGGAATCATCCAGTCAGCAAGACTCACGATACCAGAAACCGGATCCGAAACACGATCCGGACTCCCGGAGGAGACGCTATTAAATCCGGTAAGGAAATTGGCGGGACGTCTTGGTTATTTTCGTTCAAATGTGAAGAGAGTACCACAGACGCGGTTGTCTTAGACTGGACATCGGGAGTAAAGTTACCGTTCGATAAAACAATCTGCCAAGCATCGACTCCCAGGGAGCCAGACTGGTCGTCGAGGGAAATATCTCAGATATCAGAAGAGAGTAAAAGATTGCCAGAGAGAAGGGGCAATCGTGGAATGTGAGAGTTCTCAGGGGGAATTCATATCCCCAATTTTCCTCACCCCGAAGACGGACGGTACTAGTCGGTTCATTTTGAACTTGAAGGAACTAGACGAGTCAATCTCGACGGAGCACTTCAAATTGGAAGATATTCGGACAGCGAGGGATCTTTTGCGTCAAGACTCGTTCATGGTAACGCTGGACTTGAAAGACGTATATTACGTCGTCCCGATTAAAGAATCAGACCGGAAATATTTGCGTTTTGCGTTTAGAGGAAAACACTTTGAGCTGTTGCTCACCCTTCGGTCTGAATATTGCACCGTACATATTTACATAAGTTTTGAGACCGGTTATAGCATATTTAAGAAGATCGGGACACATTTCCGTTGTATATTTAGATGATCTTCGGTTGATCGGAGACTCTTATCAACTTTGTCTGAAGAATCGAGATGAAACTCGGTGGTTGTTGGAAGAGTTAGGTTTTGTGGTTAACGAACAAGAGAGTCAACTCCAACCTTCGAGGATTCAGAGTTATCTTGAATTTCAATGGAATTCCGAAAAGACGTTAATCGAACTCCCCGAGTCCAAAAGGATTAAAGTGCTGTCCGAAATCCAAAAATTTAGAAGGTTACGCTCGTGTATTATACGGGAGTTTGCGCCGTTCGTGGGGATACTCGATGCATGCGGTCGAGCGTTACGCTATGGTTGGTTATACATGAAAGCTTTCGAAAGAGAAAAGACGTTAGCACTGATAGCGACGGATGGTAATTTTGAGAAGACAATGGTCTTGTCAAATAACATTAAAAAAGATCTGGCCTGGTGGGAACCGAACATCATGTCAGCGAGTAACCCCATCGAAACAGAAGGCTATAAGACCGAGTTTTTTCCAGACGCGTCGCGGTCAGGCGAAGGTGTAAGCTGCGAGGGCGAAAGACCCTACGGACATTGGGACGAGAGTGATCGAAGGCTCCACATTAATTGCCGGGAGCTTCTCGCGGCGTTCTTCGGGCTTAAGTGTTTCGCGAAGAACCTGAGAAACTGTAGCGTGCTATTGAGAATCAACAATACGACGGCCATCGCGTATATTAATCGGATGGGAGGCACGCGATACGAAAATATTAGTAGACTCGCGAAAGACATTTGGATTTAGAGCGAGCAAAGACATCTATAGATCTTTGCTTCTTATATCAGTTTGGAAGAAAATATGATGGCCGACTCAGAATCAAGAAGAATAGAACATGAAACAGAGTTTGGTTTATCGAGTAGGCATTCAACGAGATATGTCAGGTGTTTGGAAGGCCTGAAATTGACCTTTTCGCGAGTAAAGTAAACGCAAAATGTAAGCGTTATATTTCTTGGCGAAAAGACCCATATGCGATGGCTGTCGATGCGTTCACAATTAACTGGCGAGCACATAGATTTTACGCATTCCCTCCGTTCTCGGTAACTCTAAAGAAAAAAAAGGAAAAAAAAGAAATCAATCCGATCAGGCTCGGGGTGTGATAGTGGTCCCTTATTGGCCACCTCAAGCGGGGTACCCACTCTGTATGACAATGTTCGAATCAGAACCCATCTACTTCGAACCGGAGAAGGAGTTTCACAACGGAGCTGCGTATGGTACGATAAATAGTTATCGCTCGGCGATCGCTTTATCTTAGGACCGGAGATCGGTCAGGATGACAGAATAAAGAAATTCTGCAGAGGTGTTTCGAGGGAACGATCACCAAAACCAAAATATAATTCAACGTGAAACCCAAAAGTCTTGCTAGATTTTCTATCCAAATGAACACCGAACGCCGAGATATGTATAGAGAAACTTACGTTAAAACTCGTAACGCGGCTCGCCTTAATAACAGGTTATAGGGTTCAAACCTTGTCATTCATAGTTATACATGGAGCGAACCCGAAACGTGCGAGACAAGTGTTCACGTCTCTTCATTGCACCAAGAGCGATTCTGGAGCTTTAATCGTTGGAGCTTCGCTAGTATAATCAATATACCTTGGATAATTAATATAGCTAGTATAATCAATATTATACCTTGTATAATTAGTATAGCTAGTATACCTCGTTACAGGGGAAAAAAATATATATATATTTTAAAAACTAACAAAAAAAGAATCCAACATTCACAAGGAGTTACGCTAACAGAAGATAATAAATAATAGCAAATAAACGCACTTCTGCCGTAATAGGCTTTAAACTTCTACCGGGTGATCTCGAGGAAGAGGCGCGAAATACAATTGTACGATTAAACGAACTTACCTGTAAGTGAAATTCTATCGTAATTGTATGCAGCGCCTCTTCCGAAGAGATCACTTCCCACCCGCCCATAACTAAGATATCTTAGCCCCACAGGATTACGGCAGTACTTTAAAGAAATGAAGCATGAGGCTCGTCGCGGGAGCGCCATAAAGGCGGGCGAAAAGTCTAATTTTACTATTAACTTGTGGCGACATCGGCATGGAGAGGGGGGTACTACCGGGTGATCTCTTCGGAAGAGGCGCTGCATACAATTACGATAGAACTTCACTTACAGGTAAGTTCGTTTAATCGTACAATTATATGTACTTTTGAGCCATAAAAATCTTTTTCATGTATCTTGAACAGTTTTTTTACAATTCACCCTTCAAATCAGGGACTGCATTCTGCCCCACCCTGTATTAAAATTTTTAGTTTTCAATTTGTTATATCTCCTAAACCAATGCCGTCCCCCACTTGATTCTTGCGGGGAATTACTCAGAAAACTCTCCCCTACAACATATCTAAGTGGCGAGGAAATCGGTGAGGTGTGACCTTTTCTGCATATTTACCAGGTTTATATGTAATTATGTGTTTATTATACAGGGTCGATATTGCCGATCGATATTGCCAGGCGAGGGGGGGGACAGCGCGCAGTTGCCGGCGAGCTTACGTTGCCGCTCCCACCCCTCGCCTGGCAATATCGATCGCCGTGCGGTCACATCTCGCCACGCGCTCGAATTGGACAGTGGGCAGGGCAAAGACGACGATTTTTGATAATTAATTACTCGTTAACTATTGCGAAAATTGCAAATGGTTCAGGACTTTTCTGTTCATCTCGATCCGTTCTACCTTCTCACGAGCTCTGGCACAAATGTTGTGACTCACCCTGTATACCGTTTCTTACCACATTAGTTCTACGCGCCGATTTCTTTTTCGGACATAACGCAGATTATCTTGTATGTGGAATTATTATCGTTAGCAGATTCACGTATTCGATTCAATAATTATTTTTCAAATGTAATTCGTATTTTTCTGATGCTAAATTTAGAGGAGGGGGTAAAGATGGCGAGGAGGAAAGAGGTACGGTGCGAGAATGAAGCGAGAGAGGGAGTGAAAGGAAGGACTGGAGTGGAGTGAACAGAAAGAGGAAGAAGTAATGGAAAGAGGAGATGGAGAAGAATCGGTGGACATGGAGGTGTGAAGAAATAGCGAAAAGTGGAGGAGAAACGGGAGTGAAAAAGGATGAACTGGCATGAGTCGGCAGTCTGGAGCAAGGAGAGCTGAGGTGGGGGGGGGGGGGAGCGGATGAGTGAGAATCGATACAGAGAAGGAAGAGGATTGGAGGAAGAAATCGAGAGATCGAATTGGTAGTAAGAGGAAACAGAGGTAGGGCGCTGGAAAACCGATGACAGGAGTGAGTGGAGAGAGCTGTGAGAACCAGAGGTGAGAAACGGAAGAAGCGGAAGGAACGGACAAGGAGGAGACGGAGGAACGGAAAAAGCGGAGGAAAAGGAGGAGAGAGAGAGAAGGAGCAAGGGAGGAAGAGGATAGGAAAGAGAAGAAGAGAGAGAGGAGAGTCGAGGAGTAAGAGAAAAGAAGTGGACGGGTAAGGAGAAAGATCGGTGAAGAGGAGGATGGAAGGAAGAAGGAGAGGACAAGGGTGGATGGAGTGGATGGAGGAGAGAGAAGGGAGGAGAGATGGTAGATGGAGAGACGGAGTGAGGAAGAGAGGAGTGAGGGGAAGAGGAAAGAAGTAACGGAGAGTAAGACGGAGGAAGGAGACGATGAGAGCGGAGAGGAAGAGGAGAGAGGAGGGAAGCAAGAGGTGGAGGAGAGAGGGGGGCGTTCAACGAAGGGTAGGAAGAGTAGGCAGAGGAGAGAAGGAGAAAGGAAGGGAGATGGAAGATAAAAAAACAGTGGGAGGAGGAGAGGAGAGAGAGGAAGAGGAAAGGCGCAACGGAGAGTGAGACGGAGAGAGGAGACAACAGGAGAAGAGAGAGGGAGGAGGAGGAGGGAGAAGGGGGGAGAAGAGAAGCAAGAGGAGATTATGGAGGGGTAGAGGAAGGGATGGGGAGAAGAGAGAATGGAGAATAAGAAGAGCGGTAAGGATAGGTAAGGGAGGGAGCCAGAGATAGAAAAGGTTACAGAGGATAGGGAGAGAGAGGAAGGGTAGTAGGATAGGGGAGATGAAAGAGGAGAAGGATAAGGAGAGGATCTTAAAGGGGAGGGAAAGGACGAGGGCGAAATGGAGGATAAAGGTAGATGAGGATCTAAGTATGGAAGAGAGGAAAGAGAGATGGAGGATAGTAGAGAGGACGAGAGTCGAGAGGAAAAAGGGAAGGGAGGTGAAAACAGTAGTGAAGGTAGGAAACAGTAGGATGTGGGTAGATGGAAAGGAGTGGAGATGGAGGGGAGAGGAAAGGGGGAGGAGTGGAGGAGAGTCTAGCGATTAATTTGAATGTAGGAAGGAGAGAGGAGTGCGAGAGGAACAAAAGAAGGAAGTAAGAAAGGAAGATGAGGCTGGATAGAGAAGGAGAAGACGGTTGGTGGATACAGGAACTGAAGGGAAGAGAGAAGGGAAGAGGACAGAGGAAGGGAAAGAAGATATAGAGGGTGGGACGAGAGGGTGGGGTAATTAGATTGTAAAGGTCGCATATGGTCAGGTCGCGGTGAGAGGGGAAAAGAGTTTGGAAAGGGTTCGGGAACGCTCCCTGAAAAAGCGCCTTTTTGTATGGATTGGAGAGAGAGTTAGGAGAAAAGAGGTTTGGGAACGTTCCTGAAAAATGCCGTGTATTCCTAAAGGAATAAAGCATCTATCTATCTGATGCTAAATTTAGCATTCAATACCCCTCTCCATTTTCCCCGTCTTAAAATTAATTTTAATTTTATTGCGAAAAATATTAGTCAGGATTCGATCCTGGGACCTTCCTCAATCCGTGACGGGCGTCTTGAATCTACTGACGATAATAATTCCACATACAAGACAATATGCGTTACGAAAAGAAATCGGCGCGTAGAACTAATGTGGTAAGAAACGGTATATAGATTCACGATTTTCAGGATTTAAGATTTACAAGTTGGGCTACCTACATCTTGCCTTGTGACCCACATTAGCGGTTCTAGGTCCATAAAGTTGACCCCCCTCGTACAACAATTTATAAAACTATTAATATATTCGAAATGTACATCGTTTGTACATGAATGTACAATAATTGTTATTATTTGTACATTCGTGATTAATTAAAGAAAATAACAAAGTTTTTGTAACTAGATGAATGATAGTTAGCCCCCCCCATTCTATAGTTATTGTATCTAAACGGTTATTTAGGAGTTTATTGTACTTAATCGTTTGTACTTGGTTTGTACATTATTTATAACTGATTAACTTTTCATTTAAACATTTAATTTGTAACGAAGCTAACTCTTTCCGGTTTCTAGATTTCGGACAGGACGCCGGCAGGTATTATTTATTTCGCGAATATTTACGGTATTTAATCAGATGCGCGGTTCTGATTACGATTGAAAGAGTTCGCGTCCCGGTTACGGTGTTGACGTGCTGTGTCGACAAAATAAATCCTCCGTTCCTCTTTATTTGCCGAATATGCTCAGCTCCAGGGCCGTCGAGACGAAAAGAGGAAGAGATCTTAATTGTTAGTGAGGTGAATCGCTTGGAAGGATCGGGAATAAATCGTACAAGTGTCTGTTAAATTTGAAAACGGTAAGAACAAGTTTATTAGGGAATAGATACAAAGGATGACGAAGGATTTACAATGGGTACGCCCTGTAATCAAAATACAAAGGAAGAAGAAAAGGATTAGTTGGATTTACAGAGAGTACGCTGCTGGATAAAAATAAGGAAAAGAATATGATTATATATTCGGATTACAGAAAGTACGCAGCTGGATCGGAATACAGGAAAGAAAAATATGATTATTCGGATTAGTCGGATATACAGAAAGTACGCCGCTGGATTAAAATATAGGAAACGAAAAAGGGTTTGATATATTGATTCGTGATACGATTTAATCGAATACAATGTAATTTACGAGGTTAAATAAATGAGGTGAATAATATAATTGAGTTAGTGAGAAACGCAAGTGTCGTGGCACTGATTAATATTTAAGCGGAACGGAATCAAAATACTATAATTCAAATACAGGAATACGAATGGACTAATTACAGGAGTAATTAATATTAGCACCGCTATATCGACAAAAGTTCTGGAGACGCTCTGGAATTTATCGGAGAGGATGTCTAAACGGGATCCTTAGGTCTGTAAAGGGAGAAAAGTGACGGGATTAATTCTACGAAAACTTAACTGCGAATTAATTAGAATTTTTCTCACCCGAATATTCCCCCCTGGATTTTATCTCCGGTCAGGAACAGGAAAACGGATCAGGGTCAGGTCAGGACAGGAGCACGCCGAGAAGTACCTCGTAGTGCGTGCGTTATTCCGCTCCGTCAAATCACGAGTGTACCCGATGCTAAGACGGAAACGGAGCCGGATACAGGACTGGAACACGCCCGAGCAGCGCCTCGTTATGCGTGAGATTTAAGTAACATTTGTACACCGGGAAGCACCCCGTTAAGTGTACGTTACTGCGGAGATACTCCGTCCCCCGACACACGGACGCGCCCGCTGTTACGGAGGATGACGGAGTCAGGAGTCAGTACGGGAGACCGGTGCGGGAAATAGTAACATTTGTACACCGGGAAGCACCCCGTTAAGTGTACGTTACTGCAGGCCGGGGCGCACGACGGAGTAGCGCCTCCACTGTCATGCGCTCCGGTGTGATATACTGCCGATTGACAGGAGCACCTGTGTTCTCGGCGTATACCGTAGTGGATGTGGGAGGCATCCACCGCCGGGTGTCTTCGCTTGGAGTGCCGAGGCAAGACTGAATTATTTTCTGATTTTCTGGAGGGCTTTTATACCCTCCAGAGTATAGGCGCGCGGGGTAGAGACGGCAGGGGCAGGCGCGGCGTTGTTAATTTAAGTTGCCTTGGCAACCGCGTCGCTAGTGCTCTCTCACTCGCACCCGCGCTGTTGTCGCGTTCACTCGCACATCGTCGTGCGTTCTCTGTCTAGCGCCCGCGCCTCCCGTGTCGCCTCCATCACAACTTCTTCTGTAAAATGTAAATAAATATTTTTCATTAGAATATGGCGGGAAAATCTTCGTTGGTTGGTCAATTCTACCAACGTTAGAACTCAAATATGATAGCCAGCTCTTAAGATGAAAAATATCACTATGAAATACTTCATGTAAATGCTCACTTACAAATGTGAGGTTTACGCATAGAACATATACGTGTACGAGGTCTGTTCAAAAAGTATCGCGAATTTTGTTTTTTCAAAAATTATTTATTTATTCATGAATATCTATGTTGTCCCCTTCAAAGTAATCCCCATCAGATATTATACACTTGTGCCAACGTTTTTTCCAATCTTCGAAGCACTTCAAAAAATCCTTTTTTGTGATCTTGTTCAGCTCTTCCTTCGATGCCGTCTTTATCTCCTCAATCGTGGCGTAGCGTCGTCCTTTCATGGGCCTCTTCAGTTTCGGGAACAAGAAAAAGTCACAGGGGGCCAGGTCTGGGGAATACGGTGGCTGCGGCATCATTAGTGTGTTGTTTTTGGCCAAAACTTCGCGCACAAGCAACGATGTGTGAGCAGGGGCGTTATCATGGTGCAAAAGCCAATTTTTGTTCTTCCACAAATCCGGGTGTTTCTGGCGGATTGCTTCGCGCAAATTGCGCATAACTTGCAGGTAATATTCCTTATTGACCGTTCTACCCTGTGGCAAGAACTCATGATGCACCACGCCTCTGCAATCGAAGAAAACTGTAAGCAAAACCTTCACATTCGACCGAACGTGGCGCGCTTTTTTCGGTCTTGGCTCGTGCGGCAGCTTCCATTGGGATGATTGAGCTTTGGTTTCCACGTCATAACCATAAACCCATGATTCGTCACCAGTTATGACCCTCTGGAGCAAATTTGGGTCGTCGCGGACAGAGTTCAACAGCTCCGTAGCAGTGTTAATGCGATGCTGTTTTTGGTCGAAAGTGAGCAATTTTGGTACGAATTTCGCGGCGACCCGTCTCATGCCCAAATCATTGGTAAAAATCGAATGGCACGAGCCAATCGATATGTTTAGGTCCACAGCAACTTCTCTAACGGTGATTCGACGATTGGCCAATACTATTTTCTTCACTTCATCAATGTTTTCGTCTGTTATTGACGTGCTTGGGCGTCCGGCACGCTCTTCGTCGTTCACATCTTCTCGGCCCTCTGAGAACATTTTGTACCACCGATAAACGTTGCTTTGGTTCAAGGTAGCTTCACCATATGCCACAGTCAACATTCGGAATGCGTCCGCGCACTTAAATTTGTTTTTCACACAAAATTTGATACATATTCTTTGATCCATTTCTTGGAATAGGCAAAAATCGAAGACGAGCCAAAACACGTCCAAGCAAAATAGCTGTCAAATATTAACTGAACATTCAAAATGGCCGGACTTGTCAGCATGAGTGAGGGACATGAGTACCAACATAACGCCACAAAAAAATCGAAAATCGAATATACGTAGCCCGCGGAAATTCAAAATTCGCGATACTTTTTGAACAGACCTCGTATAAGCTGAGAAAAACTTGAGAGCACAGCCACACCGGCATGGACTGTATGAATGAAACTGTTATAACTGTTAATAAAAGTGAATGAATTAAAAATTAATAAATAATATTTATTTAATTAAAATACATAAAATATCACACTAATTATAATAATAAGTATAATATTAATTTGTAACAAATCGCACTATTTATCATCACAAGTTATGTGTGTGAAATACAATTAATAATTTCATAATAAATATTGAATTAATTATAACACATAAAAAATTTGGTAATTGTTCAGAATAGCTACACCACCTTTAAAATCAATCACATTGGTCTCATTCGACGCGTTTTTTAACGAGAAACAACTTTTTCTTTAGACAAAATCGTCGCTCTGCCCTGCGAAGCGAGATATTAATTGTTAAAGTTGACAACTTTTAGGGTTAGGAAATCTGTCATACCGACGAAATCAGACTAAATGCACGTCGTATGCAGTGACGTATTTCCACGTGAAACGAGATCCACTCCACACTTCAGACATGGTTTGGGTAGGGTTATATCTTAACGAAGTGAAGCCCCCCCGAAGGGGGGGCGGAACATACTGTCTCCACGCATGTACTTCCGCCGTTGTATTGTTCCACATGGGTTTGCAACTTTCCACGTGAAGCGAGATCCACTCCACACCTCTGACATAGGGTGGGTAGGGTTATTTATAACGAAGTGGAGCCCCCCCCGAAGGGGGGGCGGAACATACTGTCTTCACGCACACATTTTTCCATCTACATTTGGTGGAGAGGAGTGACTTACATGAGGGTAGAAAAATGTATGCGTGGAGACGGTATGTTCCGCCCCCCTTCGGGGGGGGGGGGGCTTCACCTCGTTAAAAATAACCCTACCCCCCCCAGGGGAGGGGGGGGGAGTAAAGCTTGCTTCCCGGAGAAAGTTGCAAATCCATGTGGAAACGTACAACGGCGGAAGTACATGCGTGGAAACAGTATGTTCCGCACGACAGGTTTTCGAACCCTAAAAGTTGTCAACTTTAA
>NW_011966816.1:4306-14334 GCF_000949405.1 Vollenhovia emeryi | reverse complement strand
GACAACCTGGGACACGTAGACATCCAGTACGAGAAACCAATACATCTAGACACCTGAACTACGGAATGCGCTGTTTAAACCTTGTCATCGGCGACCTGGGACATGTAGACATCGAATACGAGGAATTATAATTCCTACGAGAGTTCACGAATTAAAATTACGTACATAATAAAAATTCGAGAATCAAAAATATGTACATAATGAAAATTCGGGAATAAAAATTATGTACGTAATAAAAATTCTAGAATAAAATTATGTACTTAATAAAAATTCGGGAATAAAAATTATGTACATAATTTTAATTCCTGAAAAATTTTTGTTATAACATAAAATAAATTCAGAATTAATATTTTGTCTAGACATAATTTTATTTCTGCATTTTTAATCATATGATAGCTTAATAATAATTCGATGAATTATAAATATGTCTAGTCATAATTATAATTTCTTTTCTTTTAGTATCAATTTAATGTGGTAGAATTTTTATGATAGTATTAAATAGCAAAACGGCGTGCCATAAGAATTTAAGCAGGCATTACGCCTTATTTCTTTATCACAATTTCAAACCACTAAAAATAGCAAATCTTATACAATACTGCAAAGAAATTAAACAGTTGGAACGTACAAATATCTCTGGAGACGTACAATGTCTCGAGAGTATTGAAAATGACGACATCCATAGGATATCATGTGCTGTCTGGGATGGATTTGAAATAGCCGCGTCATGGAGCCAAAATGGCGGACGATTGCGGTACTTTATATATCTAGTGACTTTATGAGATACGCGACAGCAGCGCCAATGCCACGTTGCGGCAGAAAAGTGAGATGGAATTTGGCCTGGTTGACCACGACGACACGACGACGACGACGACGACGACGACGTTTCTTAAAAAAAATTACGTGAAAATTCCGACCCGTAGACTTTGCATTGCAATATCTCTACTCATGGGGCACGTAGGAAAAAAGTAAAAATACTTTTATTATGCAAATCGTACCCAAGCTATCGATTAAGCGCAGTCTCAAGTTCGTGGAATCATCCATTGTTGAGAAAAAAAAATCTGAGGGCCCGTCAAGCCGTGTACTCGCGTAAACTAACACGGTCGGTCTCGCGCGCGTGGTACTAGCTTCGCTTACACTTGGCGCGAGACACTACCGTGTCTCGTGATAGGGCTGTCGCAGCGGCTCACCCGCTGACGCCCCTCAGGTAGAGTGCCACGGGCCCTGGGCTCCTTCCTCCCGGCTCGCTGCTCCGCCTGCTCCGTTCTCAACCCGCAAGCCTCTCCACCGTGCTCGCCGCGGAATTTGTCCGTTAGCCGGGCCTCTCCTCTCTCTCCGCTGCTCTCGCGTCCTCGCGTACTCACACGCTCGTATTCATAACAACAAAAAAAACAAATAATCAGCAATAACGTCGGAACGACAAAATCTCCAACGGTCGCCTCTCTGGAGACTGCGGCACGGTTTCCCCTATCTCGGCCTGTTGCCCTGAAGGAAGAACCCAGTGGACGCGCACGCGGGACGGCAACGTCACAATACATATATTAACAAATTTTTGTTTACATATTGTGTGTGTGTGTGCGCGTGTGTGTGTGCGTGCGTGCGTGCGCGAGGGCGCGCGGGCGTGCGTGCGTGCGTGCGGGCGTGCGGGCGGGCGGGCGAGCGTGCGTGCGTGCGGGCGGGCGTGCGTGCATGCGCGCGGGCGGACGGGCGGGCGGGCGAGCGTGCGCGCGTGCGCGTGTAAATAGACATTTTTTTATTGTTTTCTCATTTTATTGCACAGTGAATTAAAATTTGTAATCAGACTCGTATGTGATATTATGAAGTTTTACAATTAGCGATTCTTTAAATAATTTACAGTCACTACAGTTACACATATTTATATAACGCATTTGACATGAAATTTTATACTATTATGCTGTAAAATGAGACAGTATTGGTGGACTTTACTGCATATTATATATAAATGTAAAATTGTGAAACAACTTGCAAACGAAGAAGTTTTATTACTCAATTTTTTATAACGCATTAGATGAGTTACATAATACACTGGTCAAAAAAATTAACGCAACAAGAAATTTACATCAAAATTTCGCGAAATTCAAATAAGCGTAACATCACGAAAACTGGTCGAATTGAAACGTTTTTTTTTCATTTTATAGGGCAAAGCCTCTGCTTTAAGAAGCTCTTATTGGAATTTGCATTCACTCTTCCCATTTCCCGGAACTTTCTCAAAATCAAGACCATGTTTTTTCTCTAAAAAATTGCACACTTTGACGCACTGTACGGAGTGTAGTAATTTTTCTTCGCCATTTCTGCTTACGGTATCAAAAAGTGTACACTTTTCTCTTGAATTAAAAAAAAGGAAGTTCCTACGTGTTCGGTAGCGCGGTTGATTTGCGAGAATCGGACGAGGGAGACCGAATGGACGGAAGACAAAAGGAAGCAAGACACCAATTATAACCACGTCTAGTACCAATAATTATTTCAATAAATCAAATCACAGTCCAATGAAAAGCGGTAGTGCGAATTCAAGTGTCCTTTTTCACAGAAAGGCGCGAGCGGTACAGATGGTCTTGTGACGAAGCGGCGAGGCTAACGACAAAGCTACTGTGTGGCGGAGGAGTGCGGCCGACTCCTTTTATAAGAGCGGCAAACCACCCCTCCGCATGCAAATTGTCCGTTAAATGTAACGGTGTCTTTTCGTTTGGCGGTGACCCCGGATTGCCAAAATTGATTGGCAATCCGAGGGGATCCGCGTGCGTTGGCGCGCGCCTGACGGGCGCGTTTGAGCTCCGGTGAGCGTGATTGGCGCTCGCGTTCGCGCATTGGCCGGGCATCGGTCGGCGGCACGCTCTCGTCCACGCGGCGACAACGCGAGCGTTAGCGAATTTGTTTGGGAAGGCGATGACAAGGTGTACAGCAAGTGCTTTCTCAGCGTCCTCGAGCCAAAATTGACAACAATATTTGCGGCACTAACATACTTACTGGAACGTTTTTGAGGCTCATGCTGTACACCTTGGATTAATTATCGTTACAAGGCGTATAGTTTTAATTGATTTGACAATTATCCGATCTCGAACATTCCCGCCCGCCTCGTCATTATCGTGACGAAACGAGCAGGTTCGGTTGGCGTTCTCGTAGATGGCGCGTCACCTTTGACTGGTAGGCGCCATCGAGCGGCGCGGTGGATCGCGGTGTGGGGAGGTGTCGCGCAGTACCGGCCCGCCGAAACGCGTGTTGTCATTAGTTAGTGATTGCATTCCTTCAACGCAGAATGTCCGTGCGGGCCATTTCCGCGTTTCGGTGTTGAGGCTGAACGGCGCGTTGCTGCGTGAATGCAGCGGAATTTCGCGAAGTGATTCAAGTGGTGCCGAAGTGCAGTGACATGGTTGCAACGATACCGCTGGTGTAGTTTTGCGGTATCGCCCCAAAATGAATGGCGAAGCGAGACGTGGATGCAATCGCGACAAGGGTGTGACGCGGGGACGAGACAACGCATTTTTTCCCGGCGCATGTTACTTGTCCTCGGAGGGAGTGGTTGACTCGCGATCTCCCGGCAGCAGCACCAACTTGACGAGGGGTCGCACCAGCTCCGTGGATGCCGTGCGAACCGTCGCGACGCGGGTCACGCTATCCTCGCCTGGATGCAACTTGGTGATGCGGGCCAAAGGCCATCGGCTTGGTGGCGTCGTCTCGGTGCGGACGATGCACAGGTCACCGATGCGAGGGACGACATCCTTGGTCAACCATTTTGGACGCGCTGCCAGGGAGTGAATATACTCGCGCGACCACCTTTGCCAAAAGTGGTCGCGCATCCTTTGCAAATGCTGCCACCGGGAGAGCGTATT
The DNA here is from genome assembly GCF_000949405.1 of Vollenhovia emeryi. Classification (NCBI taxonomy): domain Eukaryota; kingdom Metazoa; phylum Arthropoda; class Insecta; order Hymenoptera; family Formicidae; genus Vollenhovia; species Vollenhovia emeryi. The sequence continues at coordinate 10,489 of NW_011966816.1, read as the reverse complement.
GTCTGCCCTTTCGAGCAGCGACGGCTCTAGAACGGCCAGCAGCGGGGCGCCGATCAGGAGGTGCCCAGGCGTCAGGGCGGAGATGTCGTCCGGGCAGTCTGAGAGTGCTTGGAGTGGCCGGGAGTTGAGGCAGGCTTCCACCTGAGCAAGGAGAGTGCTCATCTCCTCGAACGTGAGGGTGGTGTCGCCGATTACTCGACGAAGGTGAAATTTCGTCGATTTCACGGCTGCCTCCCATAGGCCTCCAAAATGCGGCGCGGACGGCGGGTTGAAATGCCACCGGATGCCCTGGGTAGCGACGTGTGTTGCGATGCGACAGCCGTCGGAGGTAGACGCTCGAAGAGTTGCCGATCGGCGCCGACGAAGTTTGTGCCGCAGTCTGAAAAAAGGTCAGTACAGAGTCCCCGGCGCGAAGTGAACCGGCGCAGGGCGGCCAGGAAAGCGTCGGTTGAATAATCCGACACCACCTCGATGTGCACGGCTTTGGAGCTTAGGCACACAAAAATGGCAATGAATGCCTTGTGTGCTCGGTGACCTCGCCCCTTGGTCGTGCGGACAAAAATCGGGCCGGCGTAGTCAATGCCGGTCCGGCTAAACGGCCGCGCTGGGGTCACGCGTTCCTTCGGAAGATCGCCCATCGGTGGTTGCAGCGTGACTGCTCGCCATCGGGTGCAAGTGACGCACCGATGAAGCTAGCGTTTCACGACGGTTCGGCCCTGCGGAATCCAGAAGCGGAGTCGGAGCATGCCAAGCGTCAGCTGAACTCCCCTGTGCAGAGTGCGTCGGTGATAAGCCTCCACGAGCAGCTTTGTGAGGTGGGACCATGGAGGTAAAATCATCGGGTGCCTTTCATCGAGTGGTAGCGCCGAGTGCCGCAGTCGTCCTCCCACCCTGAGCACCCCGTTGTCACTCAGGTAAGGATTCAATTTTATTAGAGTGCTCCTTTTCGATAGTGCGCGGTTGTCCTCGGTGGTCGCGACCTCGGTAGGGTAGTGCAGAGCCTGCACCACTCGGAGCCACCGCACAAGAGCCGCGTCGAGTTCGTCGGCACGTAGTGTTCGCGCCGGTAGACTCGCTCGAGCCCTCCTCGAGACGTTTCGCCAACGCAGGCACCAGGCGGTCACCCTCAGGAGCCGGTGCAACTCGGAGAACCGGAGGAGGAGCTCCGGCTCTTCGACGGTCTCGGTGACGGCACCGTGAGCAGTGGCTCTCCCCTCGGGGATCTCCCGGGGAGTGACGTCAGGGGTCTCCATCGGCCAGCTCGCTCGGTCCTCGTGCAGCCAGGAAGGGCCAGACCACCACAAAGGATGGTGTAAGAGGTCGGTTGGCGATATCCCCCGAGAAGCGCAATCGGCAGGATTCTCTCGGCCCGGGACGTGACGCCATTGAGCCTCGGGAAGGAGCTCCTGGATAAGAGCCACTCGGTTAGCCACATACGTCTTCCATCGTGATGCGTGGCTTTGGATCCAGTGCAGCGCTACCTGCGAGTCTGACCAGAGGAATACTGGAGCTGCGGACAGACCTAAAATTGACTGAGTGTGTGCCACGAGTTTGGTGAGCAGGGCAGCGGAGCAGAGCTCTAGACGCGGCAGAGTGACGGGCTTGAGCGGGGCAACTTTGCTTTTGGCGGTGAGCAACTGCACGCGGACTCCGGAGCCATGCTCGAGGCGGAGGTAGACCGCCGCTGCGTACGCCCGCTCAGAAGCATTGGCAAAGCCGTGGAGCTCAGAGCGTGAACTCTTGGCGCCACTGCCGAGCCAGCGGTTCACGCGCAGACCCTCGAGGAGTGGCAGCTCCTTGAAGAAGCTCTCCCATTGGAGCGTGTCCACTGACGGGAGTGGCGTGTCCCAATCCAGCCGCTTCATCCAGGTTGCCTGAATTAGAATTTTCGCTCGGATGCTGACGGGTGTCAACCATCCGAGCGGATCGAAGAGTCGCGCTGTCTCCGCGAGAACGCTCCTCTTCGTGTAACTGGCAACGACACGAGGCTGGATCGCAAACGCGAAGGTGTCGTCGTTGGGATGCCATCGCAGTCCCAACGTGGAGTGTATCTCGTGCTCCCAGGAGTGTGGTTTGGTCAGGCGGTGTTCCAGTGGAGTTCCGGCGAGAATCTCAGGGCAGTTCGCGGCCCATTTGCGGAGTGGAAACCCGCCATGCAGAGCTGGTGGAGCTGGATCTTAACCGCGATCGCGTCGGACTTTTCGTGAGCGCCGGTGACTACATCGTCGACGTAGCAGTCGCGGCGCAGAACCGCGGCCCCGCGCGGAAAGTTGTCTTCTTCGTCGACCGCGAGCTGCCGCAGCGTGCGGATGGCCAAGAACGGCGCGCAAGCGAGGCCATACGTAACCGTATTGAGACGGAACTCGCGGACCGGCTCGACTGTTGAGTGCCGCCAGAGTATCCGCTGGAAATCGCGGTTTTCGGGAGCGACGAGGATCTGGCGGTACATTTTTTCGATGATGGCGTAGCGGTGCCACCGCCAGCGCATCAGGACGCTTAACAAAACCCCCTCCCAGGGGGGTCCCGGGTATCCATAAAGGATTCTCCTGCGTTAACAAAAAAAAAGCGCATCAGGACGTCAGCGAGGGCAGGCAGCAGGTTCGCTCCCGTGAGAAGATGGGCGTTGAGCGAGTCGCCGGACTTGGTTCGCTGCGACCCGTTAAACACCACCCTCAGCTTCGTGGTGGCGCTTGACTCCCGGAGCACTCCGTGATGCGGAAGGTAGCACTTACCGTAGGTGGGAGGATTAGACGCGCCAGTCACGCGCGTCATATGCTGAACGTTTCCGTACTCCCTTAGGCAGGAGCGGTAGAGTTCTCCGAACCGCGTGTCCCGGCTGCCTTTCCGCTCGACGGCGTGCAGCAGGCGTTCCGCAGACTTGCGAGTCTCCGTGAGTGTTGGCGGCGGAAAGGCAAATGGCAGCCTCACCATGTACCGCCCTGAGGAGGTGCGAGTGTGAGTGCGATTGAAAAACTCCTCGCACAACTGCTCGTCAGGAGTGAGGGCGATGGGAGCGGAGGGTTCCTGCTCCTGCTCCCAAAAGCGCTGCACCAGCGAGGAAAGCTCGTGCTCGGCCGAGCACTGCAGGGAAGTGCGCGGCTTCGAACCTGACGAGTCGACGCATCCGCCGGACAGTATCCATCCAAGTGATGTGCGTTGAGCGACGGGAGCCAAAGGACCTCCCTTCCGAAGACCCTCCTCAAGGATGATGGAGCATACCTCAGCGACAAGGAGAAGCTCGATCGGATCGTTGGCCCGGAACCATGGATCGGCCAACTGCAGCCCCTTCACGTGAGGCCACGGGGCTCCAACCTGCGTGCTTCCACCCTGGTAGAGCGAGAGACGAGGAAGAACGAAGGCGACAGCGGTCAACTTGGTCTCGTTGACGGTGGACGCGAGGCTGAGCGAGACTCTTCCTCGGCTCGTCCCGGTGCGGGTTCCCCCGATGCCAACGATCGACACCGAGGACTTGGACCGCGGCAAGTGCAGGCGTTGCACTAGGGACTCGAAGATGAGTGATACCTCCGAGCCCTGATCGATCAACGCTCGAATAGTGTACGGGGCTCCGTGGCGGTCGGCGACGTTCACTCTCGCGGTCGCGAGAAGAATCGCCCGAGTGTCATCCTCCCGTTGCACAGCTGAGAGCGCGTTGGCCTCGGCGGGTTGGGCAGTGGTGTACGCGTCGTGAAGCATTGAGTGGTGCCGCGCCTTGCACGTGCTGCAAGTTTTCGCGGACTGACACTTTGCGAACAAATGAGGACCGAGGCAATTGTAGCACAATCGATGCGTTTCCGCGACGGCTTTGCGGTCGGTCGCGGACTTCGTCTTGAATTCGTCGCACATCATGACGTTGTGCTTGCCCTTGCACAAGACACACTGTGCCGACGTGGCGACCCCCTTGGAGTGATGAGACTTCGCGGATCGCGACGGGTCTCCGGATGGTTTGGCGGTTGGCGTTCTGGCCGCTTTGAGCGTGAGAGCTCGTCGCGTGATGAACTTCATCAGCGTTTCATGACTCGGGACATCGTTCGACTCGCTGGTGAATGCGGCCCACTCGAGACGAGTTCTAGGGTCGAACAAGTCGGTCACGAGGTGGTTCAAAAGATCGTAACCGTGTGACTCGATGGGCCGACCGATGCCCTCCTGTCCACTTACGACGCTTGTTACGGCGTTGAAGACGCGATTCAGTTCTTCCGCGGTGTCGCTCTTCATTTTAGGAACCGCGGTAAAGGCAGAGAAGTTGGAGCGAGCCACTTCCTTCTCGTTTTCATAATGCTCCGTCAGCATCGACCACGCGCGCGGATAGTTTTCCCCGATCACGGCTAACGGACGAATTACCTTTTCAGCTGCTCCTTCAAGGCAGTGCCGCAAGTGGTGGAACTTCTCAATGTTCGAGAGGGACTTGTGTTTTCCGACGATCGACATGAAGCTGTCCCGGAAGGTGGGCCAGTCCTCGAACGCGCCCGAAAACGATTTTACTCGGAGTCTAGGTAAGGCCGATGCGGAGGAAACGCCGCCGGGCTCCTTGCTCGACGCGGCGCTTGTCGGATTCGCGGCTTGGAGCTTTATCGCGTATTCGTTCAATGCGCTTCGCTCTTGCATGTACGTAATTTCAATGGTGTCGAAAAATTGTGTTTGGTTGTACTCACTCTCATCAAATTCTTCTTTGAAGAGTGTTCGAATGGTTTCGTGCTGTGCTTCGACCTTGGCCCATATCTTGTCGAGGAGTTCAAGGCGTGTTTCAACAGCGTGTAGCGTGATGTTCTCCGCGCCCATCTTCTTCAAGTTGGTGACCGAACGGGCGATGCGACCATGAGCGTCGCTTTGCGCCGTTAGCAAGGCGTTTAAGTCCATGTTAATTGATTTCCCTCTTTCAGGCATTCAAACAGGCGGTGCACTCCCGAGTTAGCGGTTGCCGGTGGAGAATCCGGCTCGAAGGACCAATAATGTTCGGTAGCGCGGTTGATTTGCGAGAATCGGACGAGGGAGACCGAATGGACGGAAGACAAAAGGAAGCAAGACAAATTATAACCACGTCTAGTACCAATAATTATTTCAATAAATCAAATCACAGTCCAATGAAAAGCGGTAGTGCGAATTCAAGTGTCCTTTTTCACAGAAAGGCGCGAGCGGTACAGATGGTCTTGTGACGAAGCGGCGAGGCTAACGACAAAGCTACTGTGTGGCGGAGGAGTGCGGCCGACTCCTTTTATAAGAGCGGCAAACCACCCCACCGCATGCAAATTGTCCGTTAAATGTAACGGTGTCTTTTCGTTTGACGGTGACCCCGGATTGCCAAAATTGATTGGCAATCCGAGGGGATCCGCGTGCGTTGGCGCGCGCCTGACGGGCGCGTATGAGCTCCGGTGAGCGTGATTGGCGCTCGCGTTCGCGCATTGGCCGGGCATCGGTCGGCGGCACGCTCTCGTCCACGCGGCGACAACGCGAGCGTTAGCGAATTTGTTTGGGAAGGCGATGACAAGGTGTACAGCAAGTACTTTCTCGGCGTCCTCGAGCCAAAATTGACAACAATATTTGCGGCACTAACATTCTTACTGGAACGTTTTTGAGGCTCATGCTGTACACCTTGGATTATCGTTACAAGGCGTATAGTTTTAATCGATTTGACAATTATCCGATCTCGAACACTAAGATTTTTTTCGCCAAATCACAGCTTATTGAAATAACCATTGTGTTTTCGACATTACCGACGATATCTCCGTTAAAACTCATCGTAGCAAGATCGTTTTTTTTTTATTAAAGCTTGCACTTTCCGCTTCAAAAACTAGTCACCAGATTTTTCCTCGAATGCATCTGCGCTGCTGTAGCTTTTAAAATGCAAGGACATGTTTTTACCTAAAAAATAACCAACTTTAGCCAGGTGCCCGGGCGTAAGAAATTTTTCCTCGCTAATTCTGCTTGTAGTATCAAAAAGTGTGTACTTTTTCCTTCAATTAAAAAAAGAAGTTACTGCGATTTTTTTCGCCAAGTTACAGCTTTTTGAAGTAACCCTTGTATTTTCGTTCATTACCGTCGACATCAGCGTAACCAAATGTGCACGTGGAGGTTGGCGTTCGGATTTTGCATATCGTGTGGCCCTACAGTCACGCAGCCTTCTTCCCATCATATCCCAGTATGTTCGATATGAATACACCACTGGCCCTCTTCAGGGCCACACGATGT
>NW_011966816.1:0-4206 GCF_000949405.1 Vollenhovia emeryi | reverse complement strand
ATACACTGGTCAAAAAAATTAACGCAACAAGAAATTTACATCAAAATTTGGTGAATTTCAAATAAGCGTAACTTCGCGAAAACTGGTCGAATTGAAAAGTTTTTTTTTTCATTTTATAGGGCAAAGTCTCTGCTTTAAGAAGCTCTTATTGGAATTTGCATTCACTCTTCCCATTTCCCGGAACTTTCTCAAAATCATGACCATGTTTCTTCTCTAAAAAATTGCACACTTTGACGCACTGTGCGGAGTGTAGTAATTTTTCTTCGCCAGTTCTGCTTACGGTATCAAAAAGTGTATACTTTTCTCTTCAATTTAAAAAAAAAAGAAGTTCCTACGATTTTTTTTCGCCAAATCACAGCTCATTGAAATAACCCTTGTGTTTTCGACATTACCGACGATATCTCCGTTAAAAATCATCGTAGCAAGATCGTTCTTGTTTTAAATTAAAGCTTGCACTCTCAGCTTCAAAAGTAGTCACCAGATTTTTCCTCGAATGCATCTGCGCTGCTGTAGCTTTTAAAATGTAAGGACATGTTTTTACCTAAAAACTAACCAACTTTGGCCAGGTGCCCGGACGTAGGAAATTTTTCCTTGCTAATTCTGCTCGAAGCATCAAAAAGTGTGTACTTTTCCCTTCAATTTAAAAAAAAGAAGAAGTTACTGCGATTTTTTTTCGCCAAGTTACAGCTTTTTGAAATAACCCTTGTATTTTCGTTCATTACCGTCGACATCAGCGTAACCCAGTGTGCACGTGGAGGTTGCCGTTCGGATTTTGCACATCGTGTGGTCCTACAAGTCACTCAGCCTTCTTCCCATCATATCCCAGTATGTTCGATATGAATACACCACTGGCCCTCTTCAGGGCCACACGATGTGCAAAATCCGAACGGCAACCTCCTCGTGCACATTGGGTTACGCTGATGTCGACGGTAATGAACGAAAATACAAGGGTTACTTCAAAATGCTGTAACTTGGCGAAAAAAATCGCAGTAACTTCTTTTTTTTTAATTGAAGGGAAAAGTACACACTTTTTGATACTTCGAGCAGAATTAGCGAGGAAAAATTTCTTACGCCCGGGCACCTGGCTAAAGTTGGTTATTTTTTAGGTAAAAACATGTCCTTGCATTTTAAAAGCTACAGCAGCGCAGATGCATTCGAGGAAAAATCTGGTGACTAGTTTTTGAAGCGGAAAGTGCAAGCTTTAATAAAAAAAAAACGATCTTGCTACGATGAGTTTTAACGGAGATATCGTCGGTAATGTCGAAAACACAATGGTTATTTCAATAAGCTGTGATTTGGCGAAAAAATCCTAGAAACTTCTTTTTTTAAATTGATGAGAAAAGTATACACTTTTTTATACCGTAAGCAGAACTGGCGAAGAAAAATTACTACACTCCGCACAGTGCGTCAAAGTGTGCAACTTTTTAGAGAAAAAACATGATCTTGATTTTGTGAAAGTTCCGGGAAATGGGAAGAGTGAATGCAAATTCCAATTAGAGCTTCTTAAAGCAGAGGCTTTGCCCTATAAAATGAAAAAAAAACTTTTCAATTCGACCAGTTTTCGCGAAGTTACGCTTATTTGAAATTCGCGAAATTTTGATGTAAATTTCTTGTTGCGTTAATTTTTTTGACCAGTGTATATTCGGTGCGCGAGCTCTGGGGCACCCTGTGTATTATATTCATATATGTTATAACATGTATACTGCATTTATCAAATAAATATACATAACTCGTCTAATGCATTGTTTCTTTTGGAAGAGTATGGAATTGAACAATCGTGTGCAAGATACTTTTACAATTTTGTATTTGTATAAAATGTTCAGTAAATTAATACCATCCCATTTTATAGCATAATAGTGTAAAATTTCATGTCTGATGCGTTATATAAATATTTGGAAAATAACTGTAAATTATTTAAAGAACTACACTGTCATGCGTTGGAATCGCAAAGTTAATGCGCGACGAATTGCCGGTACCGCCACGAGAGTGGCGTAGAGATTGTCGCGTTTCGTGTAGACTCTCGATGGAAACGGCTCCCGTTCGTTATTCGCGGAAGGTGACCGACAAGCGTTTATACCAATATTATCCGACCTCGCGCGCTTGACTCGGGCAGAAAACGCCATCGGATTTCTCGCACCGAACGTATTGTCCGATACCGTGACCGTCAGGACGTTGTCTTAAGGAAGGAATTTTAAAATAGGAGAGGCTCACTCAGTATGACGAGTCGCGAGACTCGATCTCATCATCGTGAGTGCCTGAAAAAGAAGGAAATATATAAGATACACCCTAGGAGATTGATTCTAAGATGGAATAGAAGAACGGCGGAATTTCGATACAGTTGACGGCGATAGCACTAAATCGCGCGAGAGCGGTAGTCGCGTTCGGTGCGTCTAAATATCGAGTCCGGTTCTAAGCGATAGTTCAGCACGAGAGAGTTAAATTCACAGACGAATTCGAAGCACAGTTGATCTCTAACCGGTACGTGCTATCGATCGTAACTTTCCGAATAGAGTAATTGCTCCCGTGCGTCGAGCGCCCGGTCCGGCCGTCGATCGTGCCGAAGATTCCCGATCGCACGCACGTGACTCGAGCTTGTCGTCGGCCGCGAAGCTACATGAACCGCCAATTGACAGCATACGGACAACTCATCGGGACTCAAACATACACTAATTCTAACAATTAATAACATCATGGATCTGACCTCCAAATCGCGAGAAAATTAAACAGAATTTGTGAAATTTCTTGTATATGTTTAAACGCACACACGCAAGCACACAGGCACACGCGCGCGCGCGCGCACAAGCACACATACACACACACACAAAATATCTAAATAAACATTCATAAAAAATAGTGCCTGTGATAAATGATCAGTGATATCAATAATTTCATTATTTGCTGATTCATAATATGTATTATCACATCCAGTCACATTTGTGTATAAGATCGAATATTTCAGAGAAATCCTAAAAATGTTCTTAGGACGTCGTCTCTGTATTTATACTGGACGTTCTATGGCTTTTCCGAACATGCCTTTATACTGCTCTCAATATGTTCTGTGGCTTTACGTCTTCATGTTCTCTCAAATATATCCTAAAGAAATCCTAAGGATATCCTATAAAGGACATCCTAAGGTCATCCCAAAAACGTCCTGAGAATATATTCTCAATTTTCCTCAAGGCATCCCAGGACGTCCTAGGACATATTCAGGATGGTCCTGAGGACGTCATGTGCTATTTGGGAAGCCATTTTTAGTCCTGACGTTGATAGAATTGACCAACCAACGAAGATTTTCCCCCCATATTCTAATGAAAAATATTTATTTACATTTTACAGAAGAAGTAAATGTTTAAATGAAAAGTTATATCAGTTATAAATAAAGTACAAACGATGTACAAACGATTAAGTACAATAAACTCCTAAATAACCGTTTAGATACAATAACTATAGAATAGGGGGGCTAACTATTATTCATCTAGTTACTAAAACTTTGTTATATTTTTTTAATTAATCAGGAATGTACAAATAATAACTATTATTGTACATTCACGTACAAACGATGTACATTCCGAATATATTAATAGTTTTATAAATTGTTGTAGGAGGGGGGCCAACTTTATGGACCTGGCGGTTCTATTATATTGTTAAGTTTTATCTGTTAAGCCCATCCAATCGGTACCTCGCAAGGCGCAGCCGCGAGGTACCGAGTGGTGGGAGCGTTCCGAGTGGTGGGAGCGGTTAAAGTGGAGGGAGCGTACCGCGGAAAGCTCAAACTATCGAGACGAAACCTCGGTATCCTGTTGTCGCTAGATGACGGCTCCCGCTACGTCTTTAGAAGAGCGCTGCGCCAATTTTCAAACCACTTACAATTAGTGATATACATATACAGGATGTCTGATGCAAAAGTAGCCACCTTGAAAATAGTGGTAGATTGGGTTAAACTAAGGAGAAATATCATGTACCGCGGTACAAAGTAACAATAGTTATCGAGGAATTAATTTACACGTTTGAGCGAATGAGGATGCAGGAGACGGTAGGCCGGACTCGGAAGGCATTTAAGAAAATCGCTCGATGAGCGGGAGGTGGAGCGACGCGCGAGATACTATGTTTATGTTTCGGGTCGCCCGTTGCTCGCGCTCGCTGCCGCGCTCGCCGCCCGCGCCGCGCTCCCCGCCGGGCCTAGGTTTTTTTCCACCACGGTGTATC
>NW_011966815.1:33323-35244 GCF_000949405.1 Vollenhovia emeryi | reverse complement strand
CAATAATAATTTTAATAGTTTATAGTATTATTATTAGGGCTGTGCTAAATTGGATATTTTTTGATTTTTTTGAAATTCAATTAAATTTAATAATTAAGTTATTAACTTTGTTTATATGTTTATCGGGGGTGTTTGTTGTTATTAATTTTTTGTTGTTGAATTTGAGTAAATTTTATAAGTTAAATTATTTCATAGGATTTATATGATTTTTAAATTATTTATATTTATGAGTTTATAATCCAGTAAATATTTTAGGTATAAATATATTTATAGTTGATAAGACTTGGGTTGAGTTTTTTAAAAAAGATTTAGTATACTTAATTAAATATTTTGAAGGCATGATTATGTATAAAATTTTTGTATTTATTATAGTTTTTATTTATGGGAGGGTGTTAATTTATTTAATTTTTTAATTGCCTAATTTAAATAGCTTATGGGGTAAAGTTTTATATTGAAGATATAAGGAAATTTTGAAAATTTTAAATAAATTTTTTAAAAATTATTTTTATAATGAAAATATAACGTTTTGTGTAAACTATATTTAAGAAAAAAGAGGAATGGGGGTGGGGGACTAGAAGAAATAATATGAAGTATGATTTTCATATTTAATGAATTAGAAGTTCATTTTAATTTATTTCAACTAGAAGGATTAATTTTCATTAAAATTATTAACAATAATTTACCGCTAATTTTGGTTTTAGTTAATGTGGGGAAGGGGGAGGTAGAGGCATTCTCTTTTAGATTTAGATTAAAATCAATATTTAAGTCGAAATTAAATTGTAATAATTACTTTAAGAGGGGGTAGGAATGTAAGATAAGATATATACGGATTTATAATATATAATTTTTAAATGCAATTTAAGGTGATGCTGGAGTCTCTCTGTTTTACCGACATTTTTTAATTAGGGATATCTTTTAATTGGCTTTACAGAATTGCAATTTCTTGTACACGATTAAAGTTCGCACAAAAATAAAAGTCCGTCTGCTCGACTTTATATAAAAAACGAAAAAAAATTAAATATTTTGGCATGTAGAGCTGTCACATGACGATAATATTTGCTTATACAAAAATTCTATAGTTTATATCTGCAAAATGAGGCCGGAGAGACCTAAAGACAACATGCAAGAACAATATTGTGTACTTGGAACTAAGATTAAAAGTCTAGAAAAAAAAAGATAGGGTTAGAGAAAAATTCATAAATGCAAATACAGCTGTAGAATGATAAATAGAGGACTGCATGATAATAAGATGGCGCTGCAATCTGGTAGACAAGGAAAGATGTATCGTATTATTGCTCTCTCTTTCTTTTTTATGTAATATACATATACGCACACATACATAACTTTCGCGTTGTCGGTAAAACAGACAGACTCCAGCATCCCCTTAAGTGTTATTATTTAACTAATATCCTTTAGATTTTTCATTCAATGGATTGTTCTGAATATTCTAAGTATAAGCCATAAGTTAGGACGATTAAGAAAAAGATAGAGGTGCAAATTATGAATGCGTTAAAAAATTTTATTAGAAAAATTAGAGGGATTAGTAAAGTAATTTCAATATCAAAAATGAAAAAAATTAGTCTAATTAAAAAAAGTGGGTACTGAGGGGGGGGGGGGGTGGGAGGCACCCATTGGGTCGAATCCACATTCAAATGGTGAAATTTTTTCACGGTCTTGAAAGCTTTTTTTTGATATAATAAAGTTTAGGGTAATAAGTAATAATGAGAGTCTTATTATTAAAAGGAGGAGTAAGTTAAATAGTATAATTATTTATATTAAATTTATTTAAATATTTTAATTGGAAGTTAAATGTAATAGTTTATACTATATAAATAAATTATGTTTGTGTTTAATAAGCTAGTTAAAATCTTCATCAATAGAGACAAATAAAAATAGTCAAACAACATCTACAAAGTGTCAA
>NW_011966815.1:16584-25850 GCF_000949405.1 Vollenhovia emeryi | reverse complement strand
GGTAGGGTATAAAAGGAGGCCCGCGAGACTGAATTTTGTTTCCGAGTTTTTGGCCGTCACCATTCGCGGCCTAGCGGCGGTCGGTGAATACTCAGAAGCTGGCGCTCACGCGCCCGCGCGCGTGTCGCGTAGTGCCGGTTGCCAATTTGTGCCGGCTAAAATCAAGAGGGAACCACTAAAAAGTAGAATACTTTTCTTTGGGTGAAATATCTACAGCACATTACTGGAATATTTGCTGTATATTCCAGGAACATTCATAGAAATATCTACAGCACATTACTAGAATATTTGCAGTACATTCGTGTACATTCGTAGCACATTCAGATGAACATTCTAGAGATGTTTCTAGAACTTTTAAAGTGCTCCGTTGGTACATTCTATAAATATGCCTCGAACGTATAAGACGACTATTAGAAGATTCCTGGAATCTTCGAATGTTCTTGGCGTATATTCCTAGAATGTTAATGGAATGTTTTTGTGCTATTTGGGTATTAATGGCACTAAAAAATTTCCAAATCCTCCAATTATAAAAGGTATAACTATGAAAAAAATTATAATAAAGGCATGTCTTGTTACTAAGGAATTGTAGATTTAATCATTGTTAATTAGGCTATTACAAGTTCCTAGCTCTAGCCGGATAATTATTCTTATTGAAGATCCGATTATTCCTGCTCAAATTGCAAAAATAAAATATAGGATTCCAATATCTTTATGATTAGTTGAGTATAATCATTTATTCATATTTTATAAAGTATTGAAGATAAGAGAGTAGTTCTATAGAGAGGTTAACGGAAAGGGAGGAGCCGTTGAGAAAAAATGTTATGTCTGATTAAAGAAGTAAATTGTAAATTTATTAAAGAAAATTAATTTTCTAACATTAGAGGGAGAGAAATAGGATAATTTAAAGTTAGGGGTATTATATTATATTATAGTTTAAGTAAAATTTTAAATTGCAAGTTTAAAGATATAATAGAAATACATATATTAATATATTATATTATTTAAATTTATAAGATTTTTAAGATTTATAAAATAAATTTATATAGTAAACTTTGAAGGTTTAAATTTTTTTAACTTAAAATATTAGATTAGGAATAACAGGGATGAGATGAAGATTCTTAAATATAAGTAGATTGAAAGGGGAGTATTTATAAGGTGGTAATGGTTAAGAGTCTTAATTTTAGTGGTTAATATAAATAAAAATAGGGAATTGATTATTATTTTTGTATAGATATAAAGTATAATTAATGAGCTAAATATTAATAAAATTAAAACTATAAAGAAATTTCAATTATAGAGAAGATAAAAGACTCTGTATCATTTTAATAAAAAAAAAGAAAAAGGGGGCATGCTTGCTAGGTTAAATATAAGGATTAGTATAATTATCTTAAAGTTTATATTATTAAAATTTGTTGCGGGAACTAGCCTAGGGGAAAGGCAGCGGAAACGACGTAGGAGGCGCTAGTAGAGAGGCAGAGGGAAGATAGTTGGAGGAACACGGCGGAGGGGAGTCAGTGCCTTGTAGAGAGCGAAATAAAGCAGAGCGTTACTCAGAGGACATAACCTGTATTCTTGTACCCGATAACAACACATGGTGCCAGGTGTAAAAACATACCGAAATGGCAGACCCTCCAGCTGTAGTGAATGTGGCGGGACCCAGTCTGAAATTACCCGACCAGTTCGATTTCACAAGGCCCGAAACATGGTCAGTATGGATCAAAAGATTCGATAGATACATCCCAAGTAGAACAAGTTAATCACAAAAACGTCAATGTGACATTAAAATGACGAATTTTACGTCATAAAATGATCAACATCAAGATTTACTTCGCAATGACTGACTAATGACCATGATATTCGTGACGTGTATAATAATATATTATTACAGATTACATGATCAGTCATATATTATGTTTGTCTTATATTACTTCGATTTATTTTTGATGTATAATACTTAATTAACTTTGCTTGGTAAAACGAGATTAACTTTACAACATTTCGATGTCTTAATGATGTCACAAATAGGTGCTCTCGGTGGGCCATTTTGACGTCACCATGATGCATAAAAAATGATCGAAAAATGATGTCATCTTGATGTTTTCATGACCAATATGTTCTACTTGGGATCTCAGTTGCGAGCCTCTCCAACAAATCAGACAAGGAGAAAAACGATCTGTTATGCTACACCTTGGGAGAAAAAGCAGAAGAAATTCTGCTACAAATATTGCCAGATGCAGACACAAAGACCTTCGCAGAAGTAAAAACCGCCTTCGAGAGTTACTTCACACCAAAAAAGAACGTAATATTCGAGAGGTACAAATTCAATTCTCGAATACAACAGCCCGATGAAAAAGTGGACTCATTCATAACAGCTCTGTACTCACTCGCAGAACACTGCGAGTACGGCTCACTATTCGTGATCAACTAATCCGAGACAGAATAGTCATCGGAATACGAGACGAGAAAACCTCGGAACGTCTGCAACTCAAGTCCGATTTAACACTGGACACCGCCATTACCATGGCAAGACAAGCCGAGCTACAGGAGAAGCAAGGTAGGATGATCCGGAACACGGAACCAGAAACAATTGACATATGCCAAGTGGACACCAAGCCGAGCCGACCGGGAGAGAGAAAGGGGAAGCAGCCATCACATAGACAACGGGCGAAGAACGAAGACAAGTGTGGCAGGTGCGGCTTACGCCGCCATACTGGAGAACAGAAATGCCCAGCGGAGAATTCCAAGTGTCATCGGTGCAAAAGAATCGGCCATTGGGAGAAACTGTGTTGGTCAAAGACTGTGCGGCGCGTACAGAAGGAGGATGACGAAGAATCTTCAACGTCGAGCGAAGTGAACGAATATTTCTTAGGTAGAATGGAGAACAATGTAGTAGATTTAAAAGAATTCGAAATATCTGTCAAAATCGTAGAATTTAAAAAAACGTTAGAATTCAAAATCGATACAGGGGCGGACGTAATCTGCTTGCCATTACATACGGTTCCAAATAATCTCAGAAAAAAAATTTATCACACAAAAGGCATCGTGCGCGATCCGAAAGGAAATAAACTAGAATTAGTTGGTCTGATCAATGTAAAATTTGCGATCAAGGGGATACAAAAAAAATGTACAGCCTATATAATCAGAGAGCTAAACGCGTGCTTGCTGGGGAAAGACATGATAAAATCTTTCGGATTAATAAAAAGGATAAATAGCATCGAGAAAATCGAAATGAAAAAAGGGATGAGCAAGCAGGGAACGTTGAAACAAAAAATTCGCAATAAATATCCGACGGTATTTAAAGGGTTAGGACACTTCCGTCAGGAATTAGACTTACAAACGAAAGAAAATACGGTGCCTTTCGCACAATCGGTGCCAAGAGTGGTCTCCATCCCGCTGTTAAAGAAACTAAAAGCAGAATTGAATAAACTAACGGAACAGAACATTATCACAGCAGTAGACTTTCCAACAGACTGGTGCAGCCCCGTTGTACGCGTACCCAAAGCAAACAATGAATCGGGGATAAGGTTGTGTGCGACTACACTCAGCTGAACAAAAACATTGCGAGACCAGTATACCCTATACCAAAAGTGGACGTGACCTTGGCCCGATTGGGGAAGGCAAAGATTTTCTCGCGGTTAGATGCGAAATCGGGGTACTATCAAGTAAGATTGTCAGAAAGTAGCAAACCACTTACAACATTTATAACCCCCTTCGGTAGATACATGTTTAATAGATTACCGTTCGGGATCAACTGCGCGTCGGATTACTTCGCGAAGAGATTCGCCGATTTATTCTATGACTTAGAGAACGTCGTAACCCATGTAGACGACGTGCTTATTTTGGCAGAGGATGACGAAGAACACGAAAGAACATTGCACGAAGTTCTAAAAAGATTGGTACACGAAGGCATAACATTAAATTCCGAGAAGTGCACATTTGGGGTCGATAGAATAGAATTTTTGGGTCACATCATATCTCAAGAGGGGATTGAAGTGCTGCCGGACAGGGTATCGGCTATCTCTGATTTTCCGACACCAACGGACATAAAATCGCTTCAGCAATTTCTGGGATCAGTAAATTTCGTCGGGAAATTTATTCCAAATCGGTCAAAACTGTTAGAACCATTGACAACATTATTAAGAGATAACAGTCTGTTCGTGTGGGGAGACGCGCAAAAGAAAGCCTTTAAAGAAATCAAAACGCTGTTGTCAAGAGCACCAACGCTCGCTCATTTCGATCACACAAAGAACATAATAGTTCAGGCGGACGCTTCAAGCTACGGTATCGGTGGAGTGCTCATCCAAGAACAAAACGGACAGCGCGAAATTGTAGCGTACTCGTCTAGAACGTTAAGCGATCCGGAAAAAAGGTATAGCCAGATAGAAAAAGAAGCTCTAGGGTTAGCTATCGCGGCCGATAAATTCAAGGAGTACATCACGGGCGTAAGGGTATGCTTCGAAACAGATCACAAACCTCTAATACAAATTCTGCAGTCAAAACCTCTAGACGAAATGACTCCGCGCTTACAGAGAATTCGAATAAGACTGATGAGATACAATTATGTTGTTAGGTGGATCCCGGGGAAGCAATTAGTGCTGGCCGATGCACTGTCACGGAACCCCAGGCCGAGTTCGCAGAAGGAAGGCGGCGATATAGACATAGAGAACTCCCGCTACGTCCGAATGATTGTAAAACACATGCCAGCGACGGACGACGTAATGAGTAGGTTGCGATTAGAACAAGCATCGGATTTAGTGTGTAGAAAACTGGTAGAGTATAGTTCAAACGGCTGGCCTGCAAAAGACAAAGTACCGGAAGAGTTGCGACCGTATCACCATATGGCGGAAAATTTCTCATTCGGAGAGGGTTTTCTACTCAACAACACAAGACTGGTTATCCCTCCACCCTTGCAATCGGAAATTATGTCTTATATACATGAAGGTCACCTAGGGATAAATAAATGCAGAGAAAGGGCTAGACAGTCTGTGTGGTGGTTGGGTCTGTCGAAGCAAATCATAGATGTAGTTACGAATTGCCCGGCGTGCATAAAAGAGAGAACCAATCATAAGGAAAAGTTTGTAAGCGAGCAATTCCCCGATAGGCCGTGGCAGAAAATAGCGTTAGATTTTTGCAAAGAAAAAGAATGGTTTATGGTCACAACAGATTATTATTCGAGGTTCATAGAAATCGCCCCCCTGCGGTCCATGACAGAACGGGAAGTAATCCAACACTGTAAGGTAATGTTTGCGAGGTTCGGAATACCCGAGATCGTACGCAGCGACAATGGCACACAGTTCTCCACCGAATTTCTAAGATTTGCGAGAGAGTACGGATTCAAACTGGTTACGAGCTCACCAAAATATCCGCAGAGCAACGGGTGTGTAGAAGCCGCAGTAAAAATCGCAAAGAGATTAATAAAAAAATCGGAAGACCTACAAAGAGGTTTGTTCGCATATCGCACAACCCCGCTAGAAAATGGACTTTCTCCAGCTGAACTAATGTTCTCGAGAAAAGTACGCTCTACACTTCCGGTGCTCCCCAGTCTTTTAAACAAGTTCCGTTCCCATTCAGAAGTGAAATTAAAAGAAACCGCGTTGAAGAAGAAGCAAGAAATTCAATACAACCGCAGACATAGAACGAAAAATTTAGGTGTATTGCGAAAAAAAGAGAGAGTGTGGATTTCGGACGTGCGCGCGTACGGTAATGTAGTACGAGCGAGCGAGACGCCAAATTCGTATATAATCAAAACCGAAAAAGGAGAACTGCGACGAAACAGAGTACACTTGATACCCGCTCCAGTTAAGCGCGAGAATGAGAATGTAAAAGCTAAAACAAAACCAGATTATGTAATCGAGGTAGAGACGAACGAGGGAGACCCGTTACAGGACGATGTCTCAGTGCGTGAGGGCGAAGAGGTAGACGAAACAAGCAGGGACAGTGCGCCGCCAGGGTCGGACTCAGAGTCAGAATATGAAACAGGTGAATCAGATTCGAATGCCCAAAATGAGACAGTACCGGCGCGGAAATCCCAACGGGAAAAAAAGCCTCCCAGCTGGTTCAGAGACTACACGAGATAGATATATAATTAGGGACCATGTAGCTTTAGTTTTTTTTAGAAAAAGAGATGTTGCGGGAACTAGCCTAGGGGAAAGACAGCGGAAACGACGTAGGAGGCGCTAGTAGAGAGGCAGAGGGAAGATAGTTGGAGGAACACGGCGGAGGGGAGTCAGTGCCTTGTAGAGAGCGAAATAAAGCAGAGCGTTACTCAGAGGACATAACCTGTATTCTTGTACCCGATAACAACACAAAATTATTAAAATTTATATAGATTTTAAAGTTATGGATTCTGTATGTTAGGCTTAAAAGAATCATAGAATAATAAAAAAAATAAGTTAATCATAATAAATTTTTTAATCAAATTAATATTATTATTTATCCTATTTGATTAACAGATGAGTAGGTTAATAAAATTTTTAAATTATTAATATTTAATATGAGAAATGGGGGGATAATTGCACAAAAAAGTAAAATTATATAAAGAAGTGTGGGGGGGTATGTTTATTAAGGAAATTATATAAAGGGGAGTAATTTTTAATATAGTAATTAAGATAAAAATTAATGTTCAAGTTAGATATTTAGAAAGCAAAGGGAGTCAAAGGTGGAAGGGAGGGACACTTAATTTTATTATTAAGGCTATAAAAAGGAGTAATCTGGAGAATAGACTATTAGTTAAAAAAAAATTATTTATAATATGTTGTATATAATTATGTTGTAAATAATTATGAAAGATGCTAGTATTTGAAGGATAAAATAAAAAAAATTATTTTTTTATTTTTTATTCAGATATTCAGGAGGCATATATACATATACATATACAGGGTGAGTCTTTCCATATCCGACAAAATTTTTGAGAAGGTAGAACGGATCGAGATGTACGGAAAAGTCCTGTACCATTTTGCAATTTTTGTAATAGTTAACGAGTAATTAATTATTAAAAATCGTTGTCTTAGACCGGCCTACCGCCCAATTTGAGCGCGTGGCAAGATGTGACCGCCCGGCGATCGATATTGCTATGCGCACATCTCGCCACGCGCTCGAATTGGGCGGTAGGTCGGCCTAAGACAACGATTTTGAATAATCAATTACTCGTTAACTATTACGAAAATTGCAAAATGGTACAGGACTTTTCCGTTCATCTCGATCCGTTCTACCTTCTCAAAAATTTTGTCGGATATGGAAAGACTCACCCTGTATAGTTGGAGATTTCTATAAAGAATCATATAAGAATTAGGTCAGTGAATAAAAGGGGGGCAATAGAAAATATGAGTAGAGTTAGAATAATAAAATATTTTAAAAATAGATTAAATATAATAAATATTTATTTATTTAATTTTAAAAATTAATATTTAAGAGTTTTTATTATATTTAAGTGTAAGAAGCATAAAAATTTTTGAAATTTTAGGGGATAGTTTAATTCTGTTGAATATACATAGATCATTCAAATAATGAAAGTGAGGTTGTTGGTGTTTCTCACGTAAGTTATTCTATCAAAATAACCCTTTGTTTAGGCATTTCATTTAAATAAGAGAGTAAATTTCTATATTTAGAGTATGAGTCTAAAAGCTTTAAGATTAGCTTACTTATTTAGAGGGGGGGGGGGGGGAAATTTTTAGTTCATAGAAAATAATTCATTTACAATGAATAGATTAATGTAGCAATTAAAAATTTTTATTAAAAATAAAAAAATTCCTGATTAATTATAGATGGGAATAAATTTAAAAATGTTGTAGGCAACAAAATAATTTCTTATAAAAGGGGGGTAATATTTATGATTTTCATATTAATTTTTGTTATATACATTAATATAATTAGATTATATTAATGTATTTAATAATAAAAATTTAATTATAAAATCATTAGTATAATTTATCATTAAAAAATACCCAGGTAGAAATCTGCCTCAATTTGCCGAGATTAAGTACAGGGCCTGGATAGAAAAATCCAGTTAAAAATATCCGTATAGGTCCAGAATACACCCTAGAAATTTACCTTGATTTTACCGAGAGAAAAATAGTCGGAAAAATCTACATTGGTCCTAGATTACCACTGACAGATTTTTCCAAAATTAGATATGAAACTATGGGATCTAGATTGGATAATCTAGCTTTAAATATCTTAATAGGTTAGGTCCAAAAGTAAATTGTCTTCTTAATTAGTGCGGTCACAATTGTAGTTTTGACACAGTTAGGTTTGTAGGTTTGACACAGTTAAGATAATGAGTGACGTCGAAGATACATGGACGTCCTCACGATTGTTGAGGAAACGAAAATATTACGCGAGAAAAAAATTAGAAAAAAGAATGTGTTTAATAATGAAAACCGATAGTGAGGTTAACAAAGATGTGCAAGGCAATAATAATATAACCATTGATAATTATACATACGAAGAAGCCGAAGCACATAAAAATTCTAAATCCGAGGGTGATTTACACATGGTAGAAAATGATGAAATTAGCGGTTATGAAAATGAAAGAGAAAATGAAGTCGAAACCGATGGAAATACAATTGACGAAGAAGTTGAAACCGTTGAAAATACAAATGACGATGAAGCTGTTGAAGCCGAAGAAAATGCTTCAGATGACGATGAAATTAATGAAAATGAAACAGAAGACGAGGAAATTGGAGGCAATGAGAATGAACCCGAAGATGAGATGGTAATGTTACGTGATTGGATTGTTAATTGTCAAGTTCCACGCGCGCACGCAGATATATTACTCGATATTTTAAGGCCAAGATTGATGCCAAATTTACCGAAATGTACGAAAACATTGATTAAAACGACATCAGCTAAATACAAAATCGAAGAAATGCAGGATGCCAATGGATCAGTCGGGGAATTTGTTTATTTTGGAATAAAACAAAATCTGATAAATGTCATTAATCCCGGGTAAGAATTGCCGAAGTTGAAGTATCGGCCAATCGTCATCCTAGAGTTGGTGTACCAAGTCTCGGTGACCAAGCTTGAGCCGAGTATCGGCCAAGTCTCGTCTGAGAACTGGTATGCCAAGTCTCGTTAACCAAGCCTGAGCCGAGTATCGGCCAAGTCTCGCCTGAGAACTGGTATGCCAAGTTTCGATGACCAAGTGTTCGTTCAGAATTGATTTATTAAAGCTGGATTGTTAAAGCTTAGTTAAGTCTCATTCGAGAGTTGGATTGTAACAGGCATTGATTTATTGAAGCTTGGTCAATACTTATTTGAATGATTAT
>NW_011966815.1:4525-12763 GCF_000949405.1 Vollenhovia emeryi | reverse complement strand
TAATATATAAAGTAATATGTAGTACCTGGTATGGTATTGGACCATTATTCTTTCTTCTTGTCGGTTCGTCGGAATTTCTATTGTACCTGACTCTTTCGTGTCTCTGAGAGGAGTGACTCAACTTTTAGAAACTGTCTGTTATATGTTATCGTTTGTAGGTTACTGATTTGTTTTGTTTTTAATTTTAGTTAGGCTATATAAAAATTCCGTGTAGGAGGCATTTAGATCCTCTGTATCTTTCTGGGAATTGATTCCTTTCGACTGCTTTTGATATGAATCATCTCACTTATGATTCTCTTACGCCATATCGATTCTCTATCTATTATCGACACTTTGTCCCAATTGAATTGATGGTTGAGTTCTAATATATGTTGTGATATGACTGAATGTTTAGATGGATCTAATTTGATGTTGTTAGTGTGTTCTTTTATTCTTGTCTGTAATTTTCTTTTCGTTTGTCCAACATAGCTTTGTTGCTTCACAATTTGCGCATGGGATTTTGTATACTACGTTGTTCTTATTTAATTTGTTTGTCTTGTCTTTTATAGCGTTAATGAATCTGTTCATTTTGTTAATGACTCTGAAACCTAATATGAATTTCGACTTATCTATTAGAGGTTTTATTAAGTTTTGGACGGAACTCAAAAATGGAAGTACTAATAATTTTTTTGGAGGAGTTTCGTTCGCAGGAGTTGTCTCCGAATCGTCATTTATGTTCGTATTTTTGTTCTGTCTATGTTTTATTGTTTTAATTCTATTGTTAATTTGATTAAAAATCAGTTGGAGGGGATATCCATTGTCAAGTAATATTTTTATGCAAATGTCAAGATTTTTAGTATGATATATTGGATGTGACAATAGTAATGCCCTGTCTATCAAGTTGTATAGTGTGCCTATTTTGTGGTTCATCGGATGATTAGAATAATACGATAATAGTCTCCCTGAAAAGGTTGGTTTATGATACCAATCGATTTGGATTTTGTTTTCGGCAATTTCTAGTTGAAGTTCTAAGAAGTTAATCTTTCTATTGGTTTCTTTTTCAATTGTAAATTGTAGCCTCTCATGGTACCCATTGAACTTGGTTAAGATGTTGTTGATTAAAGAATACGGGGCTGCTAACAATATGTCGTCCACATATCTATAATAGAATATTATTGACTGTTCAAACTCTGTAAATATTTGTTCTTCTAGATCTCTCATTACTATGTCAGCTATGATAGGCGAGAGAGGGGAACCCATCGGTGTGCCATATGTTTGTTTGTATATGACGTTATCAAACGTGAAGAAGGTGGATGTTAATATGAAATTCACCGCGGACAGAAATTCTTTTTTAGGAATTTCTGTGTTGTTCTTTATTAGTTCCCATCTCTCTTTAATGCCTTTGATGGCGAGATCTAATGGGACATTAGTGAACAGAGAAATAACATCTAGTGAAAAGAGTGTGGTATCTTCTGGTATAGTCATTCCTGACAATTTTTTATATAATTCAAAACTGTTGTCTATATGGCTTTTTGCTTTCGGAATACTGGTTGATATGATTTATTAGGATTATATTAATTATTTAATTTAAGAATTTAATGTACGCTGAAGAAGGCACTGTGTGCAGAAACGCGTCCGTACGTAGTTTAAGTAGCAAATGTAAAGAGCTATAAGGTATTAATTATATTTATCCAACCTATAAGCTTGTAAAACTTGGCCTTATTTACATTATTAATTCACGAAATAATTTTCATACTTTTCATGCGCATATCTTTGTTTGTAGACGATAATAAGAATGACCAAGAACCACAAACAATGCACTGATCAAATAAATCAGGTAATATTATAGAGATAACGATTATTTTCATATTTCGAATAAAAAATTTTATTTACAAACAGAACGTGTCTTTTAAAAATGATTCAAATGATCAATAAATTTACTTAAAAAATATATAATAAAAAATTACCAATGAAAATTTCAGATGTGCCAATTGATGAACCATCTACATCGAAAATCATTCTTGACGTGATGGCCCCCGTGATGAATGAAAACTCAATAGATCAGTTGGACAATATATTGTTTGCCGACGCAGAATTCAAATGTATAATATACGAGTGTATAAATACGTGTACGATAAAATATTAATCATTTTTTACCCATTCTTCACAGATAAAGAATCACAGCTGATAACACAAAGCCCAAAACAAAAAGACAAGAAAACTAAGATTTCATCCGAACATGTTGAAGTAATGAAGGCTATTGAAGGAATAAATTCGGTGCTTAAACAAGTTTTAGAAAATCAAAATAAATTGATGAATTTGTGGGAAGCGTCAGGTATCCTTAAAAGTATGCCTCAAGCCTTTAACGAAAAATATGAATTAAATATACCTTTTAAAACAATAGAGGAGTTTATAAATTTCAATGAATTATTGCAAAGCAATAATGATTGTTTGTGTAATTTTGTAAGTATAATATAAATGTTAATTAAATATTATTCTGTTATTATTGTTATCACTGATTAATATCATTTGCAATTGTACCAACTAGGTCCGGTCGTTATATGTATGTTTTAATTGATCGACGCAAAAATCATATTAAAACAATTATGAACATATTAAAAAAATATATGTCCCGAGATGTCGCTTTAAGATATACAGCACAAAAACAATGTACTGATAAATTAGTGCTCAAGGAATTGCCCTTTTGTAAATCAATAATAGGTATAAAATATTTCAATACATCTATTATTAGCATATATTGTATATAAATATTTTTTAACATTTTTAGAATTAGCAGTGCACAAACTCGTCAACGAAAATAATCAGCCACTAACGGAAAAGGAAATTCTAAATGGTATTGGTTACTGCTTAACAAACGCGAAAGACTGGGATGGACATCGCGTAAAAAGGAACAAAGTACAAAACCCAGAGTGAAGTTGTACTTTTAAAATTTGTAGGCTAAGCTATAATAAGTAATTATATCTGTTAATTAGTATTAGTTTGTTTAATGTTTTCTTGTGTCCGTGATCTCTTAGCGGCAGGTATCGGGATAGCTTCGCTCTTGGTATCGTGACGATTGCTTAGCTCTCGCAGGATGAGAGGCACACAAATGATATACGCTAGTATCCGTATATAAAGAACCTTTAATGCTATTCTTATAATGAGCGGGTTTACACTAAACGTTCGCTCGACGACTTGTGGCGCCGCGCGCGCCGTGTGTGTTCCTAAATACATAGTTACAATACCCAACATCCCCCTCTTAAGTAATTACCGTTCGATATAGCTTTTGGCAGCTGGATCTAAAATTAATCGTCTTGGAGGGGCTCGGTTACGAATGGGTCTAGCAGGGGTTGCTTCGGTTATAGCCGGACCTGGATCTTGATCAGCAGGACTTTGAATTCCGGGCGAGTTCGATGACAACTCGACAGTACTCAAGCTGGTTGAAAGTGATGGTTCGGAGAGTGCCGGATCGGTTGGAGATCCTGGCTGTGGGATCTGCGTTTCCAGAAGCGTCCAGTCGTCTCCTGCTTCCTGAGGTTGGATCGGAGAGTCGGAACCACCTTTCCAGATGTGGTTGATATGTCGATCTACTATTTTACCGTTGTCCAAGCGTACTGAATAACGGATTTTTGACAAGACACCATGGATGGTACCCTGTACTCGCTTGTCCTTCCCTTTTAGGACAACTACACGGTCTCCCACCGCTAAGCTTCGGGGACGAGCTCCGTGATGTTTCGAGAATTGTTTCTGCATCGCTTGTTGTTTGGATACAGTGGGAGTTGTCGCAGTAGGTCTGCTTGATTTCGGAGTCGGTAGCCATTTGGTAAACGGGGTGTTCATGCGACGTCCGAAAAAGAGTTCTGCTGGAGATTTTCCTTCAGGAGCCGCTGAGCATGGTGTGTAGCGATAACTGTAGAGAAAATCGAATAACTGTTGTTTCCAATTGCTGGGATTTTTAGCAATAGCTCTTTTTACAGTGTCCACCATTCTCTCGGCTTGACCGTTTGACTGTGGATGATTCACAGAGGTAAGAATATGCGTCGTTTGCATATCTTTGCAAAAGCTTTTAAATAGTTCTGAAGTGAACTGTGTTCCATGGTCTGTTACGACTATATCCGGGGGTCCATTTCTAGCGAAGATTTCGTGACACAAATCGACGGTGCGTCTTGCAGAGATTGTGGGTGTGATTGCCACTTCTAAGAATTTTGAATAGGCGTCTACGAAGATCAGTAGATATTGTCCATCGATTGGGCCTGCAAAGTCGAGGTGTACCCGTTCCATAGGGCGTGATGGAACAGGCCAAGGTTCTAACGGAACCTTTACGGGTAGTTTTTGATTTAGTGCGCACGGTTCGCACTGACGTATGAGACGTTCTATGTCTTCTGACATTTTGGGCCAGAAAACATATTCACGTGCCAGCTGTTTGGTTCTTCGAATGCCGGGATGGCCCTTGTGGAGTGCTGCTAGGATCGTTGGCTGCAACTTTTTTGGAACGACAATCCTATCGCCCAGGAGTAAGGTGTCATCAACTATGGAGAGTTCTTCTGAACGTTTCCTGAAGTAATCTAAAGGACTTGGATTTTTTGTTGTCTTCCATCCTTCTTTAATGGCATTAAAAACTGAGCGAAGAAATGGATCTTCTTTAGAAGCTGTCTTCAATTTGTTGCGAAGCTCCTTGCCAAATATATCGATCGATGAATTTTTTAAATGGAGGAGTTCACTTTCTGTTTCTTTGATCAACTTGCAGTTCTTCAGCGTTGTCTCTTCGAAATTTGTCGATCAGACGGGATAAGGCATCTGCTTGACCGAAATCTTGCGTACGTATATATTCTATCTTGAAATCGTAGCCCAAGAGTCGCAATGCCCAGCGCTTGAGACGTGCTGCTGTGGTAGGTTTAAGACCTTTCGTGTTCTCTGTCTGCAACAGCGCTACAAGAGGTTTGTGGTCTGTTTGCAGGATAAATCTTCTTCCCCAGATGAACTTATGGAATCGTTCGACGGCGGTAACAAGTGCTAATGCTTCTTTTTCGAGTTGCGAGTAATTTCGCTGAGCGTCTGTGAGGCTTTGTGACATGTGGTAGACAGCGCGTTCATAGCCTTGTGCATCCCGTTGCAATAGTACTCCGCCTACTCCAGTAGCACACGCGTCCGCTGCCACTACGAGTGTCTTCGAGGGGTCGTAATGCTCCAGTAAGAGAGGACTGAGCATAACCTCTTTTATTTTCTTCATTACTGAATCATGTTTTCGATTCCATGACCAATGATGGTTCTTGCGAGTGAGTTCTTCTAGGGGCTGTTTCATCTCGTGCAGGTGAGGAATGAATTTGCCGTAATGGTTGATCATACCTAGAAAACTCTGTACTTCTGATACAGATGTGGGGTTTGGCATGTTAACTATAGCGGACGTAGTTTCAGGATCTGGGGATATACCGCGTGCGTTTACAATTAATCCTAGATATTTTATTTCTTCTGCTGCAAAGTGACATTTCACAGCTCTTAATTTCCAGCCGCAATCTTGTAGACGTGGAGCGTTTTCTGTAGACGATCGTCGTGTTCCTCACGGGTGGAACCTGTTACGACAACATCATCCAAATATGCGTATACTCCTTCGAGGCCAGAAATTGTGACGTCCATAGCTTGTTGAAAAATAGCCGGTGCCGTCTTAATACCAAAAGGCAAGCGTTTGAATCTGTAGAGTCCCTTCGGCGTTGTGATGGTTGTGACTTCTCGATGATCCTCGTCGATCACTAGTTGAAAAAATGCGTCACTCAAATTTGGCTAAAGAAACGATTTCCATTTAATTTTGAGAAAATACTTTCCATGATAGGCAAAGGATGCTTATTATCGACCAAAGCACGGTTGACTCCTGTAGAGTAGTCTGCGCATAAACGAATCTTCCCGTTGCGTTTTTTCACAATAACGATGGGTGATGTCCAAGATGACGCTTCTACTCGTTCAATGATGTCCAAAGATTCGAGACGTTTTAATTCTTCCTCGAGAAGAGTTTCCATGGCGAAAGCGATCTGTCTACACGAATTCTGGACTGGTTGAGCATTATCTGCTAAATTAAACTTTACCTTGAAGTTGTGACATGTACCCAATTCTTCGGCGAATAGACTCGGAAAACGCGCAAGAGCGTCTTCGAGATAGGCATCATGTGGTGACGTAACATCCTTCTCCGTGGTACTTACGATTAGCTTCGATAGCTTGGCGTGCTGTTTATTTGACGTTGAGCTGCCTGGATGCAACTTACTCAATGGTACGTTCCAGAAGTTGAGATTATCAATTGCGTTAAGACCAAAAAGATTGATGTCATCTCGAGAAGCGACGTGTACATAGATTTTGCCTCTACGACCGAGTGCTGTAATTGTACTGTAAAATTTACCGATAATCTCTAATGCACTCCCGCCTGCGTGTTCGACTATATCGCTAGTGATAAGTTTAGGTGAACCGATGCGGAGCCATTCATTTTTACCGATAATCGTGATATCAGAGCCGGTATCGTATTGTAAATTTACCGATTTACCGATTAGAGATGCCGTAATATAATGACGTCTGCGCTTACCGACCGCGGAGAGCGCTTGTATAGCAACGTTTTTTATTTGAAGTTGTGTTTTAGAATCTTCTGTATTTGAGCGGCACATCTTCGCAATGTGGCCCTTCTTCGAACATTTATAACATTCCGCGTCGCGAAAAGTACATTTAGCGCGAGGATGGCTGCCGCCGCAACCATTGCACTTATTTTTTGTTGCCGGTTGAGGCGAGGTTTTCGGCGAACTTTTATCCTTAGAAATTTTCTGTTTTCTTGGATTGTCTTTGGATTGAGTAATACTTAATACCGTAGTTTGCGGAGGTTTCGAAGGATTCTCTAATGTCTTCATGCCTGACGTGACATTCATGTAAGCTTCTAGCTCTGCGACGACATCCTTTAGTGAAGCATCTTGATTCTTCTCAATGACTCGAAGTGCAATCTTCTTTAGTTGATCGTTGTCACTCGAGTAACAGAACGATTGTAGCAATAACAGTGTTCGAAGACTGTCATCCGTTAACTTTGATCGGTCGAAATCGGCCGCGTGGCGATTGATACGATCGATGTGCTCAGAGATCGGTACCGCTTTGTCATACCGATAATTTAATATTTCAATACGTCGACGAGTAAGAGGCACTTTATCACGAAAGAGTTCCTTGAGCTTGGAAAGGAGATCTTCCAAAGATAATTGAGACGGAACCGTAGGTGCAACGTGATCCACCAATCTGTCAAATTCCGTTTGACCTAGCTTGTCTAAAACTAGGCGTGTTCGCATTTCAGCCGGTAAACAACTCGTTTCCGTGACGATGGTGTACTCGTAGCGAAGTAACCACTTCTCGAATGGCTTTATTTCGTCGCCCGAACCATAGCTATATTTCTCGACGCGAGCACTCAAATGGTTGAAAATTTCGATTTGAGATGGTGAGTGTGGACGGGCTGGATCCTCCCGTTTTTCTTCCTGGCGATTGAGTTGAAGCTGGAGAAGAGAATTAACGGCTGCCATAAGAGTCTCGAGCTGACTTGTTGTATTAGCCATCGTTGTAGGTTAAGTTTTGGTCCGCAGCGCCAGTTGTTGTGTCCGTGATCTCTTAGCGGCAGGTATCGGGATAGCTTCGCTCTTGGTATCGTGACGATTGCTTAGCTCTCGCAGGATGAGAGGCACACAAATGATATACGCTAGTATCCGTATATGTATAAAGAACCTTTAATGCTGTTCTTACAATGAGCGGGTTTACATTAAACGTTCGCTCGACGACTTGTGGCGCCGCGCGCGCCGTGTGTGTTCCTAACTACATAGTTACAATACCCAACAGTTTATATGAGAATTTTTGTTTTGCCAACGTTAAATAAAAGTATTTTCTTTTGCTTCCTCATAGAGGAAGCTTTGTTTTCATGCGAAAATTTTTTTTGGGTTTTGGGTTTAGAATGTTTAAAAAACTAAAAAAACACACTTATTTAAAAAATGTGTGTGTGTGTTTGTGCGCAATAATTTTTCGCAATCTCACCTACGCATTTTTTTAGATATCCTCAAAAAAACACTTTTTGCTTCCTCATAGAGGAAGCTTTGTTTTCATGCGAAAAATTTTTTTCCAGTTTTCATTGCCAATGGGTTTAGAATGTTTTAAAAACTCAAAAAAACAATTTTTTAAAAAATGTATGTGTGTGTGTGTGTGTGTATGTCATAAAAATTGTTCGCGCTCTCACCTCCACAATTTTTGAGATATCGCCTT
>NW_011966815.1:0-2791 GCF_000949405.1 Vollenhovia emeryi | reverse complement strand
TTGTTGTCAGGATCATTTTAATATAAAAGAAGACATGGACAATTTTGTGCGTTTTTCATTGATGGGAGGTCCTGTTAAATTGAAATCAAGTGTTGTGCCACACAAATTTGATTGCCAACCGGATCGAAAACGTGCTGCAAGTGAACAATCTCCATCAGTTGCTGAAAAGAGGTGTCGTCGAGCAGAAATAGCTGACATCCTAGCTGATCCTGGTTGTTCATCCTGGTCGGAGTTTTCAGGAAGCAAAGAAAATGAGACACCTAATGTTTTGGAAACTACAACACTCATTGAAGATGACATAACCTCGAGAAGACCTCGAACATCTCCGTTGCTCCAAACCGATAGTTTGCATGAAAAGACTGAAAAAACTTTTCATAATAGAGGAACCCAAACTGTCAAGATTCACGGAAAACATTTTCGAAGCAAAGGGATTTCTTGTAATCTTTTACCTACAAATGAACAAGCTCTAGTGAAGGAAATGGAAATTTCCAGAGACGTGCCCAGTAAAAAATCGTGCGTCCATATGTTAAAATTTTAACCTTTTAATTAACTAATTCTTCTAATTCTTGATCACTATTCGTACTGTTTAATTATCTTGTATGTTATTATTACATTATACTTAATGTTAAAAGGACAAACGTAAATGTAAAGTATAGTGTTAATTAATTAACATTTCTAGTTTGTCAACAAGTAACACACGATTAATGAGTTATTTTAACTTAAAATTTTGAGTGGACTTTCTGGGACATGTGAAAAATGTCAGATTTAACATTTTATTTTTTACAGTGTGGCTACATCACCGATAAAAATTTCAACGCCAAAGATGTCAACGCAGTTGAAATGTTCCAGTGGGGATACAGCTTCAACTGTAATTTCTTCACTCGGTACAACGTTTTCAAGTGATTGGGAACCTCATACATCGGGAAGAGAAGAAGAAATGGAATCCATAAATTGTGAAGAAATGCAAGTCAAGAGTTTGACGATGACAAATTATTTTATCAGTAAAGATTCGAAAGGCTTTATTGGAATTGAAAATAACTGTTCTTGGATAATTGATCTTTTATGCAAACATACCAAAATTCGTCCAAATGATGTGAAACTGACTCTGATGAAAATAAAGTTAGATGATACTTTCAAAAGATTAGGAGCTCAATTTGGACTCTCTGCCGCTCGAGCAGGACAAATATTTACAAAAACCGTACCCCAGCTAGCTGAAACGTTGAAAGTATTAATTCATTTTCCACCAGCGATGAATATTAAAAAAGTTTTACCTATTCCTTTCCGTGCTAACTATAGCAACGTACAGTCAATCTTAGATTGCTTCGAAATTGAGATTGAAAAACCGTCTGATCCCTTGAAACAAGCTCTTACATGGTCTGAGTATAAAAAAGGCAATACAATCAAATATATGATATCTTCATCACCTGATGGAACAATCAATTTTGTTTCTACTGGTTATGGCGGAAGAATATCTGATATACATTTATTTGAACAAAGTGGAATTATGGACAAACTTCCACAAATGTGTGTCGTTATGGCTGATCGAGGATTTAAACAAATCCAAAGTGTATTGAAACAAAAGAACTGTACACTCATTCGTCCACCAAGTGTGTCGGCTAATGAGAAACCGTCTAAATCTGAGGTCTTAGAAACAAAGCGTATTGCAAGCTTACGAATTCATATTGAGAGAGAATAGAGTAATAAGAAGAATGAGAGAGTACAAAATATTGACATCACATTCGTGTATCCATCACACCCTGATACCTATTATGGATGATATTGTTGTAATTGCTGCAGCACTTATTAATTTGCAATCACCAATAATAAAGACATAAATCATCACATTTTGTATATTTCTTTATTTTGCTCTTGTATTTCTTATATTATTGAAGTAAATTACATTTTCTTTATAAACCACCATACAGTTTTGGAAATATATGATTTTTCCAGAAATCCAAAGCACTTGTTATAAGTTCATTAACATATTCTTTGTCATAATAGTCACAAATTATATTTACGCCTCCTGTTTTCTCAAAATTTGAATCCGCTACGCAGAGATAGCCTTTTGTGACATTTGTAGCCAGCATTTGCAGTTGCATCTGTGCTTAACATTTTGCTTTGATTTGACCATTTGCTACATAATTTTGAACAGTATTTTCTTTTGCTGGACATTTTATTTCGATAATAAAGTCATCTCCTACAGCATCTGGTGAAGCACCCAGTATAGGAAAGGAAGGTAATAATATTAGTCCAGATCTTTTACATTTCAATTTCATTTTTTTTTCTACCTCAGCCAATACTTTTTCCTCTAAGATTTTACCACGTTTCATGTGTATAGTAGAAAAAGTATCAGCAGCACCAATTATTTGTCGCATCAGAGTTCCATCACTTGTTTTACAATGAGCTGCTTCTAAGATTTTTGACGCTGTTATTCTGCCATATCTCAACTCGTGCCAGAGTAATGAATCACTCTGATCACGAGTGGAACATTCTGCTAAAGAGCATAACCGGGATGTGAGTCGAGTACTCGCAAATGCGAAAAAATCCTGAGCAGATTGCTGTCCTGTACTTTTAAATTCAATTAAAAGCTGATGTATCGACAAACACCCAACCTCGCGTTCCTTTAAGGAAATATAGATCCTAGTTATTTGACTGTCGAGCTGCTTCTCCTCAGCTATTTTCAAGAAATCTTCGAAAAATAATTGTCCAGTGTTAGTTGCAGAGGAAGATGCATCAGTTTTTTTGGTAACGCGAATTTCACCAAACTCTTTCACTTGAATATATTTTTTTA
>NW_011966814.1:37026-39071 GCF_000949405.1 Vollenhovia emeryi | reverse complement strand
TATATATATATATAGAAATCGGCCATGTTGAATATTAGTTCGCTCATGTATATTCACTCAGGTGGCGCTTAAAACACTATTTTAAAGCAAAGTACAGGAGTTAGCTATCTATTTATATATTATCTGTGACGTCAAGGTCCCGTACTTCCCTCCTCCCGCGGTCCCCTCGCCACGGAGTACCCCTTCCCCGCTGTCCCCTCGCAACGGAGTACCCCCCCCGCCCCGCTCCCCCCTCGGAGCTCCATGGGTTAGAATCCCCCTATATACCCTACTGGCGTTCTTTAATCTAAAAGGGATACGCTTGAATTGGTAATGTTCATATGGTGTAGTAAAGGCTGTTTTATGCGAGTCCTTGGGAGCCATTGAAATTTGGTGAAAACCGGATGTCAAGTCTAATACTGAGAAATATTTGGCAGACCCCAATTGGTCTAAAATATCAATGACATTGGGGAGAGGATAGGCGTCACCTATGGTTTTCTCATTTAAATTTCTATAGTCTATCACCATCCTCCACTTTTTATTGCCTTGGGAGTCGGGCTTTTTTGGTACTATCCATACCGGAGAGCTATATGGAGATGTTGAATAGCTAATTAAATCATTACTCAGGAGATCGGTTACTTGCTTATTAATCTCTTCACGATGCACGGGGGGTATCGATATTGTTTAGTAAAAACGGGGAGTTCATCCGTGGTGTGGATGACGTGTTCTACAAAAGTAGTAGCTTCTAAATTCTCACCGGGGATATGGAATCTATCTGCGGAGTTCGCAACTAAAGTTTGAATATTAAGAATTTCTTCGCTATTTAAATGATCTAACCTTAATAAGTCCAAAACTTCTCTAACGCGACTATTGGGTTCGTCAAAAAAATATACAGGATTACTAATTCCAACAGGGGGAATATCAGAACTTTCCAAGCGTTCCTGGATCTTGGCGATGCTCTCAAGAGGTGCGAGGTTATGATCGATGTCGTTCTCGACGTCATTACCACTTACGAAGGGGGGGTTTTGTATTCCTAAATTGTGTTCTGCCTCATTCCCTCGGGTTTCGGCTTCACACATTGGTTTACTTGATTCGTCGCGCGTGGTGGTGCATTTTTGGATGCCCACGGGGTTTTCTTCAATCGAACTGTTCGGTGTTATGATAGCGAATTCTTGTAATTCTTCGGAGGGTATTAAAACTTCTATTTTTTTCTTCTGATGTATTGAAAATTGGCAAACAAGCCTTGCCATTCCTATTTGTGACGATGGCTTCGCCTAAATAAACTTTCTCAGGTATATTACATCGAGGTATATTACTTCCTATACCTCAGTATTCAAAATGTTAACATAAAAAGGGGTGACGGACCGTTCCGTTAAATAAACCCGTTCGATCCTTATAAAAGGTATAGTGGTATCATCATATATCAAACATTTTCTTTTGTAGTTAATAATAGCTCCATAATTTTTAAAGAAAGGCGTTCCTATGATTCCATCGTGTGGGAACGCAATTGAATCCGCTATTACATGAAACAGGACTTGTTGTCCTAAAAAATCAATCTTAATGTCACCCTTGGTAAATACTGCACCAGGTGTGATGCCTTTCAATTCGGCAACGTTATCGCGATTAATTATTGTTGGTTCCTTAATAAAACGTTCTTTTATTAAATTAAATATGGATCCAGAATCGATCATGAAAAAACATGGAGCCTTCAGATCACTCGACTTTATTATCACGGATGGTAATTCATTATCTGCCTCGGAAGTTTCTACATTGCTGAAGTTGTAGCTGGGAGAGGGTCTCACAGATTCCTGCGTTTCTGGACGTCTCTCTATTCGTTCGTTCCGCGGGACGTCGTTCATCGGAACTCGCGCGGAGTTTTCCGGCTGTTGTGTATCAGTTTCGTAACGAGGGGTATGTCCTGCAGCAGTATACATTGCGTATTTTTGACATTGGTTCTTAAAATGTCCAGGTATGTAACAGTCGTGATAATATATTCGGGTTACATCGAATGATTACATCGACTCACTCCCGTCGCCATCATGCCCATCCCCTTCCGCCTCTCTCCA
>NW_011966814.1:30862-35117 GCF_000949405.1 Vollenhovia emeryi | reverse complement strand
CTCCTCCTTAATTATTTCACTTCGAAGCCGTTCGAAGGTCTTCCGGTTCAGAGGTTTGGTTAGAATGTCGGCCAGTTGATCAGAACTCTTGACATGTTTTAGTTCAATGGTTTTTCCAATGTGTTCTTGAATGAATTTTCTTGGAATGTCAATATGCTTTTTACCTTTTGTTATTTTGCCTTCGTGAGCATTTTGAAGCATATGTATAGCCGATTTGTTATCTACACACAGTGTGGTGGGTCGATCCAAGGATATAAATCCAAGTTCACTTCCAATGCGCCGAATCCAGCAAATGTCATCGATTGAAGAGACAGCGGCTCGATATTCAGCTTCAGCAGTCGACGTAGCTACGAGACGTTGTTTTTGAGCGTACCAAACGATAGGACCTCCTCGAAGTACAAGAACTCCACTAGTCGAGTGTCCCGTAAGGGTATCACCTCCATAATCAGAATCTGTGTATGCAGCAAGTTTGTCATCTCCATCAAAATAAATTCCATAATGAACAGTTTCCTTCAGATATTGAAATATTCGCTTCACCATCTTCCAGTGGCTTACCATCGGCCTGTTGCAAAATCGACTCAAATAATTTACGGCAAAGCTGATATCAGGACGAGATATCGTAGCTAGATAAAGCAAACTTCCTATAGCTTCACGATAAGGTTCAAACTCTTCTAGTGATTTGTCGTTTACCAGATTTTTATCTTCAGTCACCATTCCACATTCCATCGGAGTAGATGCAGGATTCAACGACTCACATTTGAACCTTTTCAAAATTTTTTTCGTGTAGCTTGGCTGGTTTACAAAGATTCCACTTGGACCCTTTTGTATTTGCATGCTTAGATACGACAGACGATCTTCCAATGCAGTGTCAAAAGTGACTTCGAACTTTCGATTCAGTATTTTCAGGATTTCCATCATATGGTGTTCACTTGTTCCAGCAACAAGTCCGTCGTCAACGAACAAGGCAAGTATCATGCTTCTATCCTCGTTGTAATATACACAGGGGTCATCATCCGTATTGTCAAATCCAAGAGATTTCAAAAAGTTCGAGAATTTTTCATTCCAGTTTTTGGGGGCTTGCTTCAGTCCATAAATACTTTTCTTCAGTTTACAGACGCGACCAGTGCCATCGTCAAAGCCTTCAGGTTGGTACATATAAATCTCTTCTTTGAGATCTCCGTGCAAGAATGCTGTTTTGACATCAAAGGTCATCAGCTTCATTTGGTTCGAAGCTGCAAGACTCAAGATCAATCGAATCGACACATGACGTGCAACGGGACTGAAAGTTTCGGTATAATCAATTCCTTCTTTCTGTTCATGGCCTCTGGCAACAAGTCTGGCTTTGAATCGACCATCTTGCTTCTGTCTTAAGATCCAGCGACACGTCAAGGGTCGCAGATTTTCCGGAAGTTTCACCAAATTCCAGGTTTTCATTTTAATTAGTGATTTAAATTCTTCATACATGGCTTTGTACCACTGTTCATCCTTCAGCGCTTCAGATACAGAAATGTCTTCAACTTCTCCTATCATTGCTATGTTATCTCCGAATCTGACAGGTGCTCTCAAGGTTTGACGATCACGTAGTTTTAAAGGAGCATGCTGATTTGCATTCGACGAGTCGTCCGAATCTTCGGAGACGATATCAATCGTGCGGTCAAGCGGTTGATCATCAATTGCGTTTTCTGAGTCGGAGCTTTCAGATTCAGAATTTTCAGACTCTCCTCCTGAATCTTCATTTTGATCTTCTTTCACAGCAACTTCAATTTCAGTGCAGCCCTTTTCGACTCCAATTTTCTCATCAAAGATCACGTTGTCAGAACTAACTACGTCGCGTTCCTCAGACACATAGATTCTGTAACAGGGCGAGTCCAATTCGTAACCGACAAAGATTCCCAATTTTGATTTCTTTTCCGTTTTGGCTCGTTTGTGATCTTTAATCAGGACATAGCATTCACATCCGAAGCTTCTCAGTTTGCTGACATCCAATTTCCGTCCAAACCATAGTTCAGCTGGACTTCTACCTTTCAGTGAACTCGTTCCAGTCTGGTTCAATGTGAAAACAGCGTAGTTTACAGCTTCAGCCCACAGATTTTCATTCAGTTCTCGTGCGTGGATCACAGATCGAGCTGCTTCAACGACTGTACGCATTTCCCTTTCTATTCTTCCATTTTGTTGAGGCGTATAAGCATTTGTTCTGGTGTGAAAAACTCCAAGTTCTTCCAAGAGCTTCTTAGTATCAGCATTCTTGATTTCTGTACCATTGTCCGACTTCAAACACTTGATCCTCTTGCCAAATTGATTTTCCACCATCTTCATAAAGACATCCAGTCTATTCGCAGCTTCATCTTTAGTTTTTAGGAAATAAACAGTTCGGAAATGAGAAAAGTCATCTTTAAACAAGAGAAAATATTTGGCTCCTCCCAAGGACTTTATATTTAGTTCACATAGATCCACATGAATCAAGTCCAAAGGATTTTCAGCGACTTTTGAATTTTTGGGGTGAGAAATGCGATGCTGCTTTCCATAAGCGCACCCTGAGCAAACATAATCTTTCCAGTCATCAATATACTTGACACCATTTCTTTTTAGAATGTCTCTCACATACCTTACATTTTGGTGAGCAAGTCTTTCATGCCACTTTTTAATGGAAGCAGTCAGCAGACCTTTTTCAGACTTTTCTCTTCGAAACATCATTTTGTACAAGTTTCCATCTCGTTCGGCGATTGCTACAACTTCATCGTCATTCATAGTTTTGAAAATGGATTTGTTTGAGTTCGCAGTCTGTACATACCCTTTATCCAACATCTGAGCAACTGAAAAGAGGTTGAACGTCATTTTTGGTACATACAATACATTTTTCACAACTATTTTGTACCAGTCCCTGCCATTATAAGCTTCTAATTCTACATTGCCTATTCCTATTCCTTTCAGTTTAGTAGCATCTCCAATCATTATCACTGTGGGTTTTTCAAATTCAACAAAGTTTACCATCCAGTCCCTGCGAGAAGTCATATGCTGAGTGGCTCCACAGTCTTGATACCATGAATTTTTGCAGTCGCTGTTTAAACTTATTTGATTTACATTTGCAGTCGATAAACCTACAGTAACAAACGCGCGACGATGTGGTTTTTTCGAGTCAATCTTTTCAGGCTTTTCACTTTTCTGGTTGCTACTTTCGTCAGAACTTGCTTTTGGGCAATCCTTAGCAAAGTGTCCCTTCTGATCACAGTTATTACAGGCATAATTATTTTTACAATAGGCTAAGTATTTGGCACACGGCTTTCCCTTACAAAATTTCTTCACGTGCCCTTTCTTCCCACATTTAAAACATTCAACGGACGAGTTGTTGGACAAGTTTCTTTGTGAGTGTGGTTTTCCTGATTTCTTGGCTAGTTTAGAGATGAGAGCATTTTGCGACGTTGCTTCGTTTGACTGTTCGCTCTCATTTAGTCTGTCCTCTTCCAATCGCAGACGTTCGAATAGTGTACTCAAATTTTTATCAGTGCCACTCACATTATCCCAGGCAGTGCGAAAATGGTGAAGTTTAGGCGGCAGCATTCCCAAAATTCTGGTTGCAATCCAGCTCTCCTTGACCTCTTCACCTTGAGCAGTCAGATCTTCAGCATATTGTTGAATTGTCATACAATTTTCAATAACCGACTTGTTTTTGTCAAACGTATAGCTAAAGAACTGTCTTTGCAAACCCTCAATCGTAAGATTAGACTTTTTGCCATACAAGGTTTCCAATTTACTTATCATTTGATTTGCACTCTTACAATTTGAAATTTTTTTGGCAATGTTGCTACTGACGTTTAGACCAATAAAAACCTGAGCATCGAGATCTTGTTTGATCCACGCTTTAACTGTCTCAGTCGTATCAGATCCCTCGGGCTTTATTTCAACGCCAGTTGCAACCGGAAACAGACCTTTCGATTTTAAAGTTAAATTCAACTTGAACTTCCAGGAGACATAATTTACATTTCCCTGCGAGTCTTCAGACAAGATCTCCATTTGTGACTTAACAGAATCCATATTCAATGAATCGCCTAACCTAAGGTTTTTCTTTTGGAAAACGACGCAATACAGACTTAACTTACTGTCGGACGCAACTCAATACAATGCAATTCGACTTATTCGACGCTGACCAATGTTGATTGACGTAGAGTCCTTTTGCCGACAAGAAACCGACGCGAATGCCGATGAGAGACCCTTTCTTGAATCCACGCGGAACAAAGCATTCCTGGGCCCATAACCT
>NW_011966814.1:27501-30448 GCF_000949405.1 Vollenhovia emeryi | reverse complement strand
TATTCTCTTTAGCCTTTGTTCTTAACTGCTCTAGATCACAATCTTGGTTGTTTACATTATTTCGTTCTAGATATTCGGCTATCGCATCAATTATTGTACCTCGTTGGTTCACGCCAAACAATAGTTTACTAGGGGTTTCCGCAGTTGTTTTGTGGATAGTGTTGTTTAAAGCATACTCTACCTCACCCAACATCTTATACCAATATTTGCCACAATCGTTGTCTGATAATTTTGCTAACATGGGCCCCAAAACACGATTCGTTCTTTCTACCTGTCCATTAGCTTTTGGCGATCCCGTTGCAATTTTAATATGTCGGATATTATTATCAATCAAAAAGTCTTCAAATTCTTTAGATGTAAAGCTCGTCCCACGATCAGACACAATGTTTACAGGCCTACTATAATTTTGGAAGTGTTGTGTTAGGCAGTTTATTACTTCCTTTGTCTCTGTTGTTTTTGTCGCGTACAATTTCGTGAACTTAGTGAATCCATCAACTACTAACAATATATATTGTTTCACTAATCGCCTTTTATCAATCGGTCCGTAGTGGTCTATATGATACGTCATAAACGGTGCTTCACCTTTCGGAATGGTGTTTAAAAAGCCTTCACCCCTTCCCGCTGAAGGAGAAAATGCTATGCATTTTAGACAATTAGCAATGTGAGTTTTTACCTTACTACGGAGGTTGGGGAACCAATAATTTCTCGAAATTATATCGGACGTTTTTTCGATACCCAGATGACCTAATTCGTCGTGATACTTCCGTATAACATGTTGCTCCATTGTTTCCGGGACGTAAAAGAATATTTCGTGAGCTCGTTTGCGGTATACGAGGCCATTCCTCATTTCGTAAAGTTTATCTTCCGTTTTTTCCAATGTTTCTTTTAATTTGCGAATCTTATTATCTCGATTTTGAGCTAAAGATAAATTCAATTCAAAAGAATTATCTTCTATAACCATAATATTTACAGCACGGCTAAACGCATCAACATGTTTCATTTTTTCACCGGGTCTATGCTCGAATTGTTTATCATAGTTTTCTAATTCTAGAGCCCATCTCGCAATTCTAGGATTTAGGTCCTTTTTATCCAACGTTAATTTTAGTGAATTACAGTCAGTCACGATTTTAAATTTGATGCCTTGCAGGTAAACTCTGAAGCGTTTCAATGCATATATTATCGCTAAAGTCTCTAACTCGAAACTGTGATACTTGCTTTCTTGTTCCGTCGTTCTTTTTGAAAAATAAAGCACTGGATGGAATTTTTTATCTGATTTCCGTTGGAGTAAAACAGCACCGAATCCTAACTTGCTAGCGTCACAGTGAAGCTCGGTTTCATCGTTTGGGCTATAGATACTTAATACCGGAGCTTTTACCAGATTTGATTTCATAGTTTCAAAGGTTTGTAATTCAACTTCGCCAAATTGAAATTTTGTGTCCTTACGCAATAGATCATACAATGGTTTGGCCATAACAGAAAATCCTTCGACGAACTTCCTAAAATATGAGCATAAGCCAAGAAAACTTTGGACTTGATGCACATTTTGCGGTATTGGGAAATTAATTACAGCTTCGATTCCGTGTTCGGTTGGTCTTATGCCCTGCTCCGAAATACAATATCCTAAATACTCGATTTCGGTCTGTAAAAATTGACATTTATCAATCTTAAGTTCTAGTTTATTGTCAACCAGAAGTTTGAACACTCGCTTTAATACATCCAAGTGGTGTTCCAATGTGACTGTCGCAATCAGGAAATCGTCTATGTATGCCACTACATCTCCCGAATTTATAACATCTGCCAATACATTATTTACAAACCTCTGAAACTTTGAAGGTGCAGTTTTAAGCCCAAATGGCATCTTAACGTACTCAAATTGTCCTAACGGCGTTACGAACGAGGTGTACTTGATTGAATCATCTGCTACCTTAATATGGTGGAAACCATCTTTGAGATCAAGCAGACTGAAATATTTTTTCCCCCGTAATAAATCGATCTGATCTTCGATTAACGGTAATGGGTAGTTATCTCTCGCTAGGACCTTATTAAGTGCCCGAAAATCAACACATAATCTTAAACTACCATCCTTTTTCTTTACTAAAACTATTGGTGATGCATATGGGGAGTCACTTGGACGTATAGTCCCCTTTTTCAATAACTCGTCTAAGATCGTTTTTAATTGTTCTTTCTCTATAAACGATAATCTACGCGGATTAAAATGAAATGGGTTATTATCAGTAAGTATCAAAGATAATTCCACTTGTACTTTTGGTTCATCCGGACGACATGAGTTCACATACTCTGTCATGAAGAGGTTTAACAGTATAGTTCTTACCTCGGGATTTATCTGAGGGTTTATCCTTAACGGTTTTTCAACTTCCTGGTCCTTATCAATTGTTATATTGAGAATGTCATTCACTTCTGCTACCTCGATAGGCGGAGCTAAAAACCTTAGATTAAACTCATTTAGTGCATTACGACCTAAAATTACTGATTTTTGCATAGTATTATCTGGGACTACATGTAAAACTATATTATTCCGACTATTGCCATCAAGACAAACAGTTGCTTCTACCGTACCTTTTATAACTAAAACGCTATCATTAATACCAATATATTTTCTGTTGTGAGTGTCTATAATGTTAATGGCTACTTCAGGTATGAAACGCTCTTTAATTAGGCTGATCGGGCTTCCTGTATCCAACAGAGTTTCCAGTTGTAGATCATATCGTCCTTCTCCAGCGGTGATCCGGTAATCTGCCTTCCTGATGAAGTCGTGATTCGTTGGTAACTCGACAATATTGTTGACTTGTTCATTGCCTTGTTCTTTGCCCTTGGGGCAATCCTTTGATTGGTGTCCCATCTCGAAGCACTTGAAGCAGGCCCCTTTTTCTCGTTTTGGCTGCTTACAATCCGCTGCAAAGTGGCCAACCTTACTGCAGTTGTAACA
>NW_011966814.1:17731-26043 GCF_000949405.1 Vollenhovia emeryi | reverse complement strand
CCGCGCTTTCGCCTTTTCCGCGTGTTCGCCGGTCGGAAGTGTTACTCGCCATTTTACGGAATTCTTTCACTCGATATCAAGTCCACGAATTTACTTCAGTCTGATTGTACTGGAAAAACTTGTGCTTCTCTCTCTTCCGTGGCACTAGCCTGTGCGCGCCTCTCTCCCGTGATCGCGGAATCCCTTGTCATCAGGTGATCGCAATGCCGCTCATGCACCACCTAATGGCCACACTCCTCGGGCCTCAGCCGAAAGGTTATCAGATTCCACCGATCGAGCAACGCTACCACGCCGGTTTTGAGCGCCACATCCACTTGAGGGCTTCTCAGACTTTCGATGTCGTCACACTACTCGGGCTGAATCCCACTTCTGATATTGTAACAGTCGTGATAATTTATTCGGGTTACATCGAACGA
The DNA here is from genome assembly GCF_000949405.1 of Vollenhovia emeryi. Classification (NCBI taxonomy): domain Eukaryota; kingdom Metazoa; phylum Arthropoda; class Insecta; order Hymenoptera; family Formicidae; genus Vollenhovia; species Vollenhovia emeryi. Next base: position 25,627 of record NW_011966814.1, on the reverse strand, counting down.
TTACATCGACTCACTCCCGTCGCCATCATGCCCATCCCCTTCCGCCTCTCTCCACCTCACTGCTGCGCCATCTCTTAGCACAGCGCCCATTCGCTTAGTACTACAAAAATTAAAATTCTTCGACAACTATCACAGGTACTTTACAATAATAACACACCTTAGTGGTAGGGAAGTTTGGTCCTGGTTGACCGGGAATCAAGGGTTTAATAAATGGGCGAGGACCTTCCGGAGGTATCGCGGGGCGAGGGGGTCGTAGGATATTATACTGGGGATCAGCACGGGCAGGAGGATTCATGACAAGAGGACGCTTACGTGCTCTTTCGGCTTCTATGGTTTTTGAAAGTTGGATCGCGGTCTCGATCGATTCTTCTAGAGTATTACAATTCTCTATTTTAACTTGTACGAAATAATTCGCTTCCTCGCGTGCGGGATACTTATGGATCTCGCGGCGGGGTCGTGGAAATTGGCTACCACTATTTAGGTTTCGTTAGGAACACTTTATTACAAGTGAATACAGCAGAGAGATAGAACCGGCGACATTCGTGGTTGGTGTCGAACTGCAGGATCGTGCGCGTCGCTGACGCAAGAGGGGAACAACGGAAAAACAAGCGAAAAAATGGGGGGTGAGGGCCCAGCGGCCGTTGCCGTGCGAGCGCGGAAGGAAACGAAGACGCGCGGACGCCTGCAGGTTTGGCGCGAATATTTAAGGCAATTTCGCTCGTGCGATGCGTGAATCGTACACTGCCCGCCTTGAAAGACCTGGCTTTCAACTTTACAAACACCGCCATAAATAGAAGGGCAGTTATGCAGATCCGTACTCCTAATGAGTCAGGACGGGAGAGCGAGTAATTATAATCTGAGGTAAATCGTGGATCCACCGTCGAAACGTACATATTGATTAGAACGCAATAAAGATATATAACAAGGTAGACTTAGAAATTAATGAAGTTAACAAACTTATAACTAAGCGCATGTGACATAAAGAAAGTATAATGAATAGAAACGCAACTTATCTAAATAGAGACGCAACTAATCTAAATAGAGACGCAACTAATCTAAATATGGTAAATGAAATCGTATGCTTCGCGTGAGCAATTAGCTCTCTATTGGTAGGATGCACAGCTTGGACAAGGGACGCGTTAGTACACCATTGGAGGTTTTCACGGTAGCCGATCTAGTCACACCATCGGAGCCGGTGTGCAGATCTTGAATTCGGCCCGTCTTCCATAAAAGCGGGGCCAACCCTTGATGCTTGATTAACACGAGTTGACCTGCCTGCAACTGAGCACCCTTGCTAGATATCCACTTTGACTTTTGCTGTAATTGAGACAAATATTCAGTGCTCCAGCGCTTCCAAAAATTTTGACGCAGTAACTCCACCCGTTGCCATCTACTGAGACGATTCTCGTTCACGTCGGTGACGTCTAGACGAGGAAAACTGTTCAATTCCCCGCCGATCAGGAAATGCCCTGGTGTTAAGCAATTAATGTCGTTGGGGTCCGCTGATAGCGGCGTTATTGGTCGCGAGTTTAATATTGCCTCAATCTCACATAACAATGTTAGCATTTCTTCGTAGGACAGGTGTGCGTTGCCTATAATACGATACATGTGATGCTTTGCCGATTTGACGGCCGCCTCCCAAAGCCCACCGAAATGCGGGGCATTGGGAGGAATAAATTCCCAGGAAATATGCGATTCCAACAGGAATTTTCTAATGTCCGACTGAACGTCGTCCTGCGAGAGAAACTGATGTATCTCTTTTAATTCGCGAGCTGCGCCAACGAAGGCGGTGCCGTTGTCGGAGTAGAGGGTTATGGCTTTTCCGCGTCGGGACAGAAATCGCTTGAGAGCGCCGAGGAAGGCGTCCGTGGTTAGGTCTCCAACGAGCTCGAGATGCACCGCCTTGGTCGCGAAACATACAAACACGGCTATATAAGCTTTAATATTTCGAGCGTTGCGCCTTTTGCCCTCGCGGATAAAAATTGGACCGGCGTAATCAACACCGGCGTAAGAAAATGGTCTCGAGGGCCTGACTCTATTTGCCGGGAGATCCCCCATTATTGCCTCCGACGAGGCTGGCTTGACCTTAAAGCAGGGTATGCACTTTCGAATTATGTGACGAGTGACAGATCTTAGTGACAGGGGCCAGAAGCGCTGTCGAACGGCAGCGATCGTGCCTTGCACTCCGGCATGCAAGTTGCGATTATGTTCGAACTCGACTATGAGGTGAGTGAGCCGGCTATGTTTTGGCAAAACGATGGGATGACGCGCGGAGTATGGTAGTTGAGAATTTGTTAGCCTCCCTCCCACGCGTATCAAACCGTCCGAATCTAGAAACGGAGATAGGGGCAGCATATTGCTCGCGGAACCGACCATGCCGTTTATACGTAAGGATTTCAATTCATTTGAAAAAGCCTCGCCTTGCACGTGTACACACAGTGCGCGGAGCGCCGCTTGAATTTCACCTGCTGAGATTAATTGGCTCGTGCAGGTGTATTTTGATTTGTGATGCTTAGAAATCCTGAGACAGTAAGCGATAATTCTACATATCAGGTTAAGGTCTGAGAATCTATTGAGCAATTTGTTTATGGGGCAATTCAGTGCTGCAACTGTTACGTGAACATTTTTGACTTGCTCAGGTATATCAGCCTCCGGAGGTTGAGAGTTTGAAAGGGGCCACGATGATTCGCAATGTTGCAAAAACTCAGGGCCGTGCCACCACAAGAATGACGATAGGAGCTCTTGAGGCTCCGCCCCGCGAGACAGAATGTCAGCAGGGTTGTTTTCAGAAGATACATGCCGCCAATCGGCGATGTTGGTAGTACGCTGGATTTCTCCTACCCTGTTGGCCACAAAGACGGACCATTTGCGGGAACAGGAAGAAATCCAATGTAGCGCAATCGTGGAATCCGACCACATGAATGAAGGTATCTGTGAAATGTCTATTGAAGAGCGGACCTTCTCATAAAGTTGAGCCAGTAACAGCGCAGAGCATAACTCAAGACGCGGAAGCGAGACCGCTTTTAAAGGCGCGACGCGAGACCGTGAGCATAGGAGCTCGGTACGATACGTGCGGTCGCCGACTTCGCTGCGTATGTATATGCACGCGCCATACGCTATCTGACTGGCGTCGCAGAACCCGTGAATTTGAAGGCGTTTTGAGCTCGTGGTGAATTTTGTGAGTCGCGGTATTTGGAGATCATTGAGGATACTCAACTGATTTTTGAGTCGCGACCATTTAGTGTGAGTGGTAGAGGGAATTGTTTCGTCCCAACTTACATTTAGTTGCCACAGCTCTTGAATAATGAGCTTGCCGATCACTATGACGGGGTCCAGCAGCCCGAGAGGGTCAAAAAGCCGGGATACTTCCGATAAAATTGTGCGCTTCGTGACAGAGTTGGAAAGTGAGGGTGTCGTGACATAAAAATGAAAGTAGTCGCTTGTGGGATTCCATCGGATGCCTAGGATGCGGGACTCCGGATTTTTGTCGAATTCAATTAACCTACAGGTATCGTGTCGGCCAGATTCGAGAAGCTCGGACGAGTTTGATGCCCATTTGCTCAACTGGAACGATCCCTTTTGAAGCAAGGCTATGATTTCGTCCCTAATTAATTTTGCGTGAGCCAAAGAATCTGCCCCGGACAAACAGTCGTCGACGTAAAAGTCGTTGATAACGTGTTTGGACCCGGTGGGAAAATTATGCGCCTCCAATTCCGCGAGATATGTAAGGCATCTTGTAGCCAGAAAAGACGCAGATGAAGTGCCGTAGGTTACGGTTGCGAGTTCGTATACGAGCACCTTTCCCAATGGGTCTGCCCGCCAAAATATTCTTTGCAGATGCCGCTGCGATTCGTGGACTACAATCTGTCTGTACATTTTTATGATGTCTGCACAGAAGACGTAGCGCAGGGTACGAAATCGTATTACGATTGAAATTAAGTCTTGTTGGACTACCGGACCGATTAAAAGAGCGTCATTCAAGGAACTGCCTAATGATCCCTTGCACGATCCATCGAAAACCACCCGTATCTTCGCGGCTTCGTTCGTACCCTTTATGACAGGGTGATGCGGGAGGTAATAGGGCGGAATGCCATTTGTTTCGATTGCCTCGCGCATTAACTTCATATGCCCTAACGCGGCATATTCATGCATGAACTGTATATATGATGCTTTTAATTTAGGATCGCGATTTAGCCTCCTTTCGACGCAGTAAAAACGACGGAGGGCTGTGGCGCGCGATTCTCCGATCAAGTTTAATTTTTCGCGTATGACCGGAAGCTTGACGACGAAACGCCCACTTGTATCGCGTGCTACGTTCTTTGCGAAGTGTTCAGAGCACCGGCGCTCGTCTGGTGATAGCGGCTTGCTGAGTAATGCTTGTGCATCCTCTAATCGCCAAAATTCTTTTAATTGATTGTCGAGCTCCGCGTTGCTGACGGAAGCGTGAAAGTTATTGACGGATCGACATTTCGAATGACTCATGGGATACCTGCCTGCTAGTACCCACCCCAGACCGTCTTGTGAAGCATCGGACAGTCCTCGAGCGACTTAATCTGGCCCACGCATAGTAATTGCCAAAACAAATCGGCGCCAATCAACAGGTCGATTTCCGAGGATACGTGAAATTGCGGATCGGCTAATTTTATATTGTGCGGTATTGCTATGTTCTTGCGATTTATCGTTAACGCAGGTAACTGGCCTGTGATTTGGTTGGTAATTATGCAGTCGATGGGAGTCGCGAAGGAATTTACGCGCGATTGAATGGTCAATGTCGCAACGTGATGCGCGGTTGAAGTTACCCGATTTATACCTTTTATGGAGATATTCAGCGGACGCGATTTTAGGTTCAACGTTTCGAAGAATTTCTTGGTAATAAAATTGGCTTGTGAGCCACAATCAAGTAGCGCGCGACATGTTTTGGCTGAACCTTGGCGGTCGACGGCGTATATGACGGCCGTTGAAAGTAACACGTCGTCATTACAATTCTGCACGGCGCTATGTGTTGCTACCGTGGTCTGGGACGCGGTTTCTTCGGAATTCGATTTTTTTGAAACGACGTCCTTGCTGACATCTTTAGAGGTCTCTAAATGAAGAAGAGTGTTGTGCTTGCTGTCGCACGTCTGACAAGAGCGCGAATTGCATTGCGCGGAAGTGTGACTCGCTGCGCGCAGGCAATTGACGCACAATTTGCGTTTTCGGACTTCTTTGATACGCTTGTCTACTGACAACTTTAAAAAGTCGGCGCAATAGTAAATGGGATGATCTCCACGGCAATAGGCGCACTTAGCATTTATTGTGGCCGCGTGAGCTGCTGATTGTCGCTTTGAATCTAACCGGGAGGTAGCGGTGGCTGGGGCAAGTTTTTGATTGCCCTCTAAGGCCTGGCACCGCCGAGTGATGAAACTTAAAAATTGTTTTAAAGAAGGCAATGAGGAATCTTTTAAGGAATGATGCCATTCACGAGCTGTGAGAGCGTCCAATTTTGAGGTTAAAATGCACACGAGAATGTCGTCCCATTTGTCGGCCGAGACTTTCAGGGAAACAAGCGCTCGAATATGCTTCGAGGTATTGTCCGCCATCTTTCGCAGCTCGAGAACGTTTTCCTTTGGCATTACCGGTATCTCTAAGATTTTCCGAATGTGAGTGTATACGATTACGCGAGTGTTGTCGTAACGTTCCCTCAAAAGATTCCATGCTTCTTCGTAATTCTTATCGGATATTTCCAATGACTGAATAACGCTGGCCGCGTCGCCAGAGACCGCCCCTCTTAGATACTGAAATTTCTGCATAGTAGTTAACGATATTATTATTGATAACTGATTTGAACATGTTTGCAAAAGGCAACCACTCATCATACTTTCCATTAAAAGAGGGTAGCTCTAACTTCGGCAGCCGTATCTGTGCGACCGGATCGGATGCGCCCGATCGGCCCGCATCGGAAGAGGAACTCGACGCGTCTGCGTCATTGGAGGAGCGCTGGCTTGCGATGCTGCGTATCTTAGCGGCGAGCGAGTAATATGCACTCTCGAAGGTATCTCTGTCCTTATCGCTTTCATCTAGCATCTCTATTTGGGATTGTAGGGCACCATAAGTCACCTAGTACTCTGATAAACGCGATCTGCGCTCCTCCAATTGTGCAAGAGCGTCGGGCGTAAGCTCGGTGATTGAATCCGCGTATGTCCTTATCCGCGTACATGAAGCTTTTAGAGTGCTGCGCTGTTTGCGCAAAACTGAGATATCGGACGACATTGTGAGACTGAGGCAACAAACCGTACGAGTATATGCTGAATCCTGATCGACGGAAAACGTAAACAGTTACCTCGGGATCGGCCTCGCGTTCCGTATCGGCGCCGCTCGATGAGAAGGGGTGAGGGGGGGGACTGCCGATGAGCGCTGAATCTCGACGGCCGATGATGCTCGTGCGGATGCCCTTGCTGGTAGGCTGCCCCGGCGGTATGGTCTGGAACCCGGCGACAGGCTGGAACCAGGCGAAAGGCTGGAACCCGACGAGAGACTGGCGCTCGGCGACGGGCTGGAAGCCGGCGACAGGCTGGAACCCGACGAGAGGCTGGCGCTCGGTGACGGGCTGACTTGGCTGCTCGTCCAGAGGTTGCGTGAGAATACGTCTGGCTGGCGTAATTCCCCGATGCGTGTCACTACGTGACGATGGTGAAGTTCGACGTGTATTTGCCCCGAATGCGTAGCTGAAATGGCCGCCCTTGAGTTGCTGTGGCGATTGCCAATGTGCCGGAAGTCTTGCTGCGCACGAAACGTGCGGACTCGTCTCTCTGCTCGCCCTGATGGCAATGCTCGATGTCGGTGTGGCTGTCGGAACGCTCGTGGGGCGTATCCGTAGGACTGCTTGTGGCGCAATCCGGCTCGAAGGACCAAATCGATGTACGAAATAATTCGCTTCCTCGCGTGCGGGATACTTATGGATCTCGCGGCGGGGTCGTGGAAATTGGCTACCACTATTTAGGTTTCGTTAGGAACACTTTATTACAAGTGAATACAGCAGAGAGATAGAACCGGCGACATTCGTGGTTGGTGTCGAACTGCAGGATCGTGCGCGTCGCTGACGCAAGAGGGGAACAACGGAAAAACAAGCGAAAAAATGGGGGGTGAGGGCCCAGCGGCCGTTGCCGTGCGAACGCGGAAGGAAACGAAGACGCGCGGACGCCTGCAGGTTTGGCGCGAATATTTAAGGCAATTTCGCTCGTGCGATGCGTGAATCGTACATAACTCGAATAAGTAGCTCGGATGGCAATCCGTTCACGAAACTGTTCATGACCGTATTCTCTATATTTTTTCTTTTACTATCTTCAATATACCCAAGTAGCACATGAGGTTTTAAAACAGCTGCGATAACATTTTCGCAGCTTAAACCGCAGCATTTTTGTCTAAGACAGCTTTTGTCACACCATCATTGATATGTTTTGGCAAAGTTATAACAGCAAAAATGGGACAACATTTTTAGACTTTAAAAACGATGTCGCAACCATTTGGCTGTACAACTATTTTGCTGTAATAATGTTGTAATAACCACATTACAGCAGTAGCAGTCGGAATAAAGATAAACTAAAATTAGCGAAGAATATTTTTATATGTTAATTAATATTCAATAAAATATGCAATAAAAATTAACTTTTAATTCTAAATTGACAAAAATAAAAAAACATTTTTTATGTTTTAATTCAACGAGGATTGAACCTGGACAACCTGGAACTTTCACCACACTTAAATATAGATCATATTTATAAAAAAAATTAATTATTACTAATTAACAATCTATTGTATAATGTACATATAAGTACATTAGCGCGGACGCAAATTCATAAGTACACTGATTATAGAACTACATACAAATCCTTATACAGGTGTCAGATTCGATATGGA
>NW_011966814.1:11439-12728 GCF_000949405.1 Vollenhovia emeryi | reverse complement strand
TTCCTCGGATAGATAATCTTTCAATATTACGGGCCCGAGATACATGCCAAAGGTTCGATACTCTGTTCCTTTCCAAAATTTTAAACAATCAAGTGATCTAACGGCTCGATGAATTTCGCTTGGCATTCTACATTGAAGGAGAAAATCAGACACCAATTTTATTTCATTAGCAGACCATTTAGTTTTCAAGCCTAAAGTTCCATACACGTAGCCAGTTAATAAACGTTTTATTATACCTAGGTCTAATAAATGCAATGAATCGGATACTGGAATACTTTTTACCATGTCAATTGGAAGTTTTTCCAAAGGTGTATCCATTTTATGATGATCTGAATCAGTTCTGTTGCGGAAAGATGCATCAGTTCTTCTGGGCATATCTATGCGTGGAAAACTAATTCGATGTTCTTTAGAATAATATTCACCCGTAGTCGTACACTTTAGACATGAACTGTAACCATTAAAATTAACAGTACCTGTAAAAAAGATTATAATAAAAATAAATATAATTACTTAAAAGAAAATAATGCACACTAAAAATAATAAACAAATATTCAGTTCACATAATTACTCCGATATAAATATTTTATTCTACTTTACTATCTAACAATAAGTACATATATTTTCTATATGCTTATTACCTTTAATAAAAGACCTAGCAGGAGTATCACATATGAAGCATCGAATATGTATATTAATTTTATGCCCATTGATAATAATGCTGTTGTTTAAAATGGTTAACAACTCATCGACAAAGAGGGTTAAAAATTGATTTGGTGTTGGAGGTTTAGTTTGTCCTCAATAAATTCCAATAATCATAGGTTCAATATTCGAATCATGTATTGTACACAATATTGGCCAAAACTGCATCTTTGAACTATTGTGAATAGGCAAGCCGTCGATATTAAAATTGAGTGCGATGTCCATTGGATTCTCTACATGAGACAAGTATTTTTCAAGGCAAGTCTGTAGTCCATTATGCCAATATTGTCCACTTCCCATATTTATAGTAGTTCTGTTCTTGGTGTTTCTAAAAGTGTTCTCGGATCTCGAGGCATATTTGGTATTTTTGAAGTAATCAAAATATCCAGTAATGCCTTTAATGCATTATGGCATATATTAAATTTCAGGGCCCATTCTTTTAGTGCTTCTCGTATGTCGAAACACCCATCTTTCAAATCCTCAACATCATTGTCTGATGATTCAGCATCGTAATTACTTAAATAGTCAAAATTTACATCTTCGTGTTCCAATAAATTTTTAACTAAAATTGAGTCCAATGTTGCCGACCC
>NW_011966814.1:9365-10880 GCF_000949405.1 Vollenhovia emeryi | reverse complement strand
TGCATACGTTGTTCAACTTTCCTATAAAACGTACTACTCTTTCTAAATTTTTTTAACTTTTGCAAATCGCTCAATAGTGTTCTTTCCATCTTGGAGAATTAAAGACAACTATCCACAATTTCTACATAACCCTAAAATGGCTGATGCTAGTTTTGATTTTTTAATAGTCGTCATAATACTTTTACTACCATAATACAGCTAAAATAGCTGTGGCTGAATTTTTGTTTTTGTTATTGCTATCACAGCGATTTTATGCCAATTAGTGCAGCTAAAATGGCTGCAGCTAGTTTTGGTTTTTCTGATAGCTATCACAGCGACTTTACAGCTATTAATACAGCTAGAATAGCTATGGCTATATTTTTACATTTTTATTAGCTGTTACAACGCTTTTGCAGTTAAAAATCCAGCAAAATAACTTTTGTTGCCAAATAGCTATAATTAAGGCTGGCAAGACGTTATACTAGTAACATTTTTGCTGTCGCAGCAAATATAGCGAGACTGTGTTACTTGGGTACCCGACACTGTCGGTTTCTCCATCTATAATAGAGGTGCGTAACTCTTGAACGCGCGCGACATAATCGAAGATATTTTCGTTAGTTTTCATAAACACATTGGCTAGCCCACCGCGGTATTGATCTACTGATTTGTTAGGGCCAAAAATTCTTTTCAATCATCTTGTTAATTCGAGGACACTCAACGGTTGAGTACCCTCAATAGCGGAATACGCATGTCCTTGCAATTTGTTAATAATAAGCTGAACGAGATGATACTCTTGGTACTGTGGAATAAGTTCAAAAGCTCGTTCACAAATTTTCGAAAAATGGTGCACCGGTATGTTATGCCCATCGAATTTTAGAATTGTATCTATCGCGTCGCGAAGGCGGATGGGGGACGCATGTTCACGCGAATCTTCAGAACAGTCATCACGGGGAGCACGAAGGGGGTTAGGAGGGGGATCAGGGGTTTGCTGGATAGCGGTTACACGTTAGTTCAAATCTGAAACTTGTTCTTGAACTGTATTTAAAATACTCAGCTGTGCCATGATTTGTTGTAGAGTTTGATTCAGGGTTTCGTCAAGTTGCACATTATTTTGTCTCTCTGTTTCTAGTTGTCTCAGAACGTTTGCTTGTTCTTGTAATCTGCGCTCTTTTTCTTCCATGTTTTTCTGTATCAATTCTAATTCTTCCGCGGTATAAGTTTTACTTGATCGCGTATTAGGCATCTTGATTTAAATAATTTGCTTGAATTCTCAAAATACCTAATTATCTATCAATCACCCTTGACAATCAATAATTCTCTCTTAGGCTTATCCCACCGCTGCCACCAAAATTTATGTTACGTCGTTTGCTCTCTATTTTTTTATTTTGGGCAACCTGCTACACCGGCTATACCCAGGGGAAGCCGAGAGCTCGAAAAATTACTGATGTCGTTGAATGATTAGAAATATTTGCTCGCGTAACAAATTCTCCAAGAGAATTTATATTTCAACGGTAGTATAGCGTATTTCGATAATAA
>NW_011966814.1:5705-8064 GCF_000949405.1 Vollenhovia emeryi | reverse complement strand
TTGGACACTTTCTCTCTCTCGCGCCGGAATCAGAACGCGCCTGAAAGGAACGTGTGATATTAATTGTGAACCACCTTCTTTGTTAAGATTTTATTTGGCGTAGTGAATTAAAGGTTTTGAGTTTATTATCTTTCGCTGGCTTACTGCTCCCGATCCAATCTTACAACAGCGCGCACTCCGACAAAAACTTCTATAAGCATTAATAGTATCTCCACTGAATTTTATATAAAAGAAAGTAGGTTCTTCAATTTCTACAAAATAAAATGTTTCAATGAAGATATAAAATGTTCAATAATATATAACTATTCAATTAAAGTATAAGGTCTTCTATAACACAGCCCCACAAAAAAAATAAGTGTCGGGGTTCGAGGATCAAAGTACCCTACCCCCGTGTATTTTGAGCCGCTGAACACGAATCTGATGTCCGTTTTGCTCCATCACGTCAGGATTTTTTTCTAACCTCAAAAAACTTGGCGAATCTTTGGAGGTATACGAAATTTTTTTAAATTGATGGATTTACCGCGGCCCAAGAAACCCCTACGTACCAAGTTTCATAAAAAACCATCAATTTTAAAAAAATGTCCGCCGTCTTGGATCCGCCATTTTGAATTTTGAAAATCTACCTTCAGATTCGTAATCAGCGACCCCAAAAACTTCCAAGTAACAAGTTTCATGCAAATCCATCAAACTTTTAAAAAATTTCTAAAAAGTCACAAATTTTCGAAAAATTTGTTCGCCATATTGGATCCGCCATTTTGAATTTTAAAAATCTAACTTCAGATTCGTAATCAGCGACCCCAAATTACCCTGGATACCAAGTTTTATGTAAATCCATCAATTTAAAAAAAATTTCGTATACCTCCAAAGATTCGCCAAGTTTTTTGAGGTTAGAAAAAAATCCTGACGTGATGGAGCAAAACGGACATCAGATTCATGTTCAGCGGCTCAAAATACTTGGGGGTAGGGTACTCTGATCCTCGAACCCCGACACTTATTTTTTTTGTGGGGCTGTGTAATTCTTACAATAAAATAACTATTCGATAAAATGAAAGATGCTTCAATATAGATAATTGATAGAAGTTTCAATAGAAAAGTTTGAGAAACGCTTCAATAGAAAGATATAAAATTTAACAGTGTCAATACACTATATATTAGAAGGGTACAAGAAATTGAATGTCTCAATAAAATCCCGGAAATAATTACACAATAAAATAAATGGTTCAATAAAGTACAAGGACCATTTCTATGGTAGAATGTTTCAATAAAATATGAAATATTTAATATATCTCACTATGATATAAAACTTCTATAAGAAATTAAAGGTAATTCGGCAAAATTCTACAAAAGAGAGTAAATTCTTCAATTTTTATGAAAATTAAACGTTTTCAATAGCGAATAAAACGGCAACTTTTACTTCGACTAATAAATGTTTCAGCGAAAAATATAAAATGTTTCAATATCATAAAAAAAACCCTTACAGATTTTATTTAATAGCTTAAGTACTTACAGCTGCCGAGTTTGAAGAAGAATCGCATGTCGTTATTTTTACTCCTTCCTCGGGAATTTATCAACTAAAGTTAGTAATAAAAGTACACAAGGAGATGGTCTAGGATAGCCATTCTTTTATTTATTTTTAATGGCTGGGCAGAACAGAGGAAGGATCTTGTTCTTATTTAATTCAACTTCTTTGAAACAATCTTGAATCTCAAACATATTACCGAACTGTCTCTTTTAAAAGATCTTTTAATTAATCCGGAAAATCGTAAATGAGTCTCGAAGCACCTCCACGAATATTAACCCCTGGAACTAAAGTCGCATTCAGGGTTTCTACAACAATTCGCTTCGGCACCACCGTTGACTCAAATCGACTATCTGACAGATCACAAAACTGAAGCTACAATTTTATTATAAATTACCAATATAATACGGCAAAATATTGAGAGAATGTCACTTTAGGTCCGCGAGAGAAAATCCCTGGAACTTATAGTCACAATAAGGATTTCCGTTGCGATCGTTTCCCCTTTTGAGACACTTTCTCAACTATAATAATTCACTTTAATCTTTATTTCCGATCGCGTGATTTAATTTTAATACTTCACTAATTCACTGAAAAACTTCCGGCACTGTCACAAAGCGGAAGGAACGAGGGTTATATGGAGTTACGGATTCTAGGGTTTTCCATGGGATATTTATTCCTAAATTATGTTAGTAATTCATAACTTACGTTATATCGATATTAACTCATGCCTTTTGTGCATTAATCTTTATAATTCGTTTACTTGAAATAGCCTTGAAATTCTGGATAATCCTTTAAGTGAGTCTTGTTATTATTTTTCTTGAAATAACTCTTTAATATATA
>NW_011966814.1:0-2974 GCF_000949405.1 Vollenhovia emeryi | reverse complement strand
GGGGGGAAACCACATTAGGAGGTTGTTTTTAGGCTTTTTTTACGATTTTGTTTTAGGCGGATAAAATAATTGGAATCTATTTAACCTTTGGTATTATTTTGTTCATATTTTCAACTACATGTGAAATTTTTTTCAAGTCGTTTCCTATAAAAATGTCCAAGATACAAGCTGCCGTCTATCGAAGGTCGTCATCAGAGTTGGTCATTTGCGGGAAATGTGGAGGTCACAGTTTTGATCTGAAAGAAAAATGGCGAATGTTCTGGATTATTGACATGTTTTCTAAGAATATGAACCACTTTGCAACTGAAAATGTTGAAAATTGAATGTTTTAGGGGTGTTTGAAAAAAAGTTTCAATTTTTACCATTTTTGTGCAATTGTTTTGCAATAAAAAACACACTTCTAATTAAGATATCCTTCCGCAGTTTGGTTCATGTTCTTCCAAATTTAATAACAAAAGTTTTCATGTTTGTTATACGATCGGTCAATAATTGTTTGAGCTACAGTTCCCGCAAACGAAGAAAAAGTAGTTTCGAGAAAAACGCGTTTGAAAAAAAATTACCGAGAACTAGAAATTCGAAACAGTATTCAATGAAGTAAAGTGCTTACTGGTTAATCAGCGATTCCAGCACCATACAGCAATCCTTCCTCTTCTTCATAAGCATTATTTAAAGCCTGCATTTCCTCTTTTCTTGCTTTCCGAGCTTCTTTGGTCTCCAAAGCGTTGCGTCTGTTTTGCCGGTTCACGCGCTGCTCATCCATCTGCTGTGCATGATTGAAACTCCGTTGGCCAACTTCAATCTTCAACTCATTCATGATCATCAGAAGTGCCGAATTTCCTTCGTTGAATAAGCCAACAGCTATATATGCGGCTACTTCGACTACTTTCAGTCCACAATGCAAATGTTTCGGAGCCAAGCGCCAAACTGTCGAATTAAAACTTTCATTTGCATTTTGCGTGTGACCTCCTAAACATCTTGACAGTAACTCATCTCTAGACAGATCTTCGTATATTGGTAGAATTGCTTTCTGTACATCAGGGTGCAATGGAGCAGGGTGCGGTTCAGGCTTCGTACCAAGAGCTTCAGCCTGCTGCCACTTGCACCAGCTGTCTACTCCGGTAGGACAATTCTCGTGTCTAGGATTTTCATCTGTTGATATACTATGGAGATAAGTAGCCATAATGTCCTTCTTCATGTCGTCAACATTATTTATATTTCGTCGAATCGCTAAGCCATAATAATTACTTAGTTTTTTTACTAAAGCCTCTGTCAGTTTTCTTTTTCCGCCCAATTTTTCAGCTTTTCTTACATTTCAAAGACGAGTTCCCATTCTTTTCTGAACGTGACCTATGCATTCGCTCTTCACAACTATTAATGTGTCACCATAGGGATTTAAATTGAGAATAGCTGAAAATGTTTTGGAATCTCCATCGCCGATATAATTGCCGTATTTGACGCCATGCAGCTCTTCTGATCTCATAAACATTGCTTTCACAGACTCCACTTCCATGCTTCCTGCAGAACCTTCGTGAGTCTTTGTACAGCTTTCTTCATCGTGTTCTTCTTTCCACGCAAGATATTCCGCAGAATTCTTTGACTTGTTTCTCCAAAACGCGCATGCATGGCAATAACTACTTCTTACATCCAGATCAACGACTTTTCCACAGTAATATGCTACGAGAGTCGTCACGCCATACAGTGATTTGAATCCTCTTTTTTTCCAAGTACCATCTCCGGACACTTTGAAATTCAAAATAGGTCTCTCACGTTTCTCGTTCTCTTGCTTTTCTTCTTCTGCAGCTTTCTTACAGCAAAATTCGAACACTTTCTTTGCAGCTAAATGAATGTGATCATAAACTCTATTGTACGTCTCTTCAGCTATACCATTACACATGTCCATATAGTTGCAGAATAAATTTATTCCTTGTCTGCCAACGCCCAAAAGTCGCATCACGAACACAATCCTGCGATTTATTTCAAATCCAGTATTGACTAACGGACCTGAATTGACTTGTCTCGATCCACAATTACATGTCACTACAAGTTTGAAACCAAGACCCCGGATTCCAGTTTCTTCGAATTTTACATCCTGCTTGCAATTTCGACAAATTAAAAACTCCGACAATGCTGTGAATACAGTGAAAAAATCTATGATACGATAAGAAAGCAAGGGATTCACAATCACATTTTCACTGGTAGCACTATAAAGTTTTTTGGCACTAGAACTTCCGTCAACACTTTCTTTTCTCTGAGTATGTTGATTTCCGTGGAATGATCTCTTACGCGGTTTATTGCGACGATCAATGCTTTTATGGTCACCTTTCGGATAGGAAGACATTTTTCACTCGTTATATCGAATTTGCACGGAGAAGGCCAAAGCAAATCTGAGCAAAACTGACTCCAACCCAAGGTAACTGACGCATCTTCTAAACAAGTTAATGTTTACAAATGCTCACCTCTTAGTGAGCATTTGTAAACAAAAACATTTGGCAAGATCCCGCTCCCCTCTTAATATCTCGTAATAAAGGGGTATTGAGCCAGATAGATAAATAAAAGACTATCTGAGCGACCGCTCCATTTTACTTGCTGCGCGCAGCTATGTTTTCGACCGCCGAACTGAGGGGCAGTCACTTTTGTGCTCATAGCATTGGGACGGATGCGAATTTCGTTTTAAAACATTTGGGAATATATTCTTCGATAGTTGTACTAACAATTTATGCAATAAAAAAAAATCGATTTTTTGAACGGTCTAATGTGTTTTCCCCCCTTAAGCTAATTGTAAAATTGAAGGTGGTAATTATTTAGATTAACACACCCACCTCCAATAACCTTGGGCTTGACATATATTATAGAGTTCACCCTCCTGAGTAACCCTCAGAAGGATTTAGCCGGCGCTCGTTGTTTATTAAAAAGTTATTAAAAAACAATGTCAACCAATTATATGTAATTTTCAGACACAAATATTAAACATTTT
>NW_011966813.1:31955-34981 GCF_000949405.1 Vollenhovia emeryi | reverse complement strand
TGCAATTAAAATCTTACATAAAGTTTCAGATAAAACTTCGCTTATTGATTGTGAATTATTAGCTTTTGCTATGGATAATATTTTATATGATGCGTTACCATAATGTACATGTTACGATAAATATATATTTGTTCACAAACATTTTTTATCCATTCTTTATTCCTATCCTCTTCGATCTCATAAAATTAAACCTCAATCGAAGATCAGCGTCTTTTAACCATTGTAACTAGAGAAGGATGAATAAAGAGAATCTTCGGTTTTAATCATTTTAAATGCTCTTATTTCCCTCATCATCTCCTATTGACATCAGTTGTCCTTCGAGCTCTACATTTAAGAACTTTGTCCGCAACGACATTGCATGGTTTGCATTTTTTACACGCATGCGATGAGATCTTCGTGGTCATAGCGTGCGTCTCCCCTCTCTCCGCAGACCCAGCTAGGGCGAGAGAGAACGGCAGCGTCGACCGTAACGGGTAATGATAAGAAATTCACTGTCAGCAGCCAGGTTTCGGCGCTTGACTCAGCCGCGGATCGCCGCGGATCGCCGCGGATCGCCGTGGAATATCTCCCTCCCCGCACCTCCGCGGATCGTCTCGTGCGCTGCGGAACTCCTCGAACTTCATTCACCTTGATATGAAAGTCGCTGTCAGCAGGTTCGGCGCTTGAGGGGGATCCGTCGTAGCAGCGGCTGTGTACGGACGTGTGGAATAGAGCTCCCGTATAGTGGTAGTAATAGTGTGGCCATATTAGCTTTGCGGCTAAAAATTGTGGCATCACCGTGTTCCGCGCGTGTGAAAGGACTGGAGGAAGTGGAGGCGGAGTGGAGAAATTGTTAATAACGGAGAAAATAACGATAAGTTTGCCACTGCTGCTACGTGCCGTGTCACCGTGGCAAGATGGCCGGTTCCCCCCACTCACTCGCCTCAACGTGACTAACGAAAATTAGTTATTGTATGGAATTAACCCCTTTTGAGGGCTTAAAAAGACTGTAGTTAACTCCGTGGCTAACCCCTGGCCATTACTGGTGTGTTTCCGTGTGGGACCTATATCGGATGGCAGCGGATACCCGGCTCTTTCTGTTGGAGTGGGCTGCCACGTTACATATGTGACTTACGCCCTTTGGGCTACGTATGTATTCGGGCCGTGAAATCACACGGCCCGTGATCACAAATTATAGCGGACTGCCACTTAATGGCCTTTTACGTTATTGCGGCATAGTTTTTAATATGAACGTCTAATATTGTGTTGTATGTTAACAATTAAGAATCGCGTATGTACTACGGTTGTGTCGGGTATGAGTGGCCTTGGCGGCGCCGCCATTTTGTGCGCTCGGCGCGCACCGTCTCCATGGGGTCGCTCCTCGTGCTTGATGCCCGGTACCCGGGTACTATTTCTTGGTGGCGTGGTGGTGCGCGGTGGTGTCGGAGCGATCAGCTCCGCCGCCATTATGGATCGTCTTCGTGGCGGATGGACGTTCGGTGCGCGGACCTTCGCTCGGTGGGATTGTCGCCGCGGTGTTTTTCGGGACTCGTTTGCGTGGTGCCCTGGCGTTGTCGTGCGTGTCGCGGTCGGGTGGCCTGCGGTCGCCGTGTGCCGCGTGCCCGTCCCCGTCACCTGGACGGGTCGCGTGGCGCATCGCCTTGGTTGCGGGCGGCGGGCGACCCGGTGCTTCGGTGGAGGCACTGTCGGTTCGTGACGTCTGGGTGGCCGCGGGGTGCGGTGGCCGCTGGCCCTTCGTGCTCGTCGGCGCGGCGGAATCGTGCGCTGGGATGTGCGGGGTGGTGCCGCTGGCCGGCGGCCGGGGTGTAGCATCGCGTGTAATGCGGTCGTGAGAACGCGCCTTTAAGCGTGCGCGTGCGGGGGCGGCGGTGTGCGTCATCGCCGTGGGCGGCGGGCCCCGGCCGCGGTTGCGTGGGAGCGGGTGGCGCTGCCCTTGGCGGCGGCTGAGCGGTGCCGGTGAGCGGCGTGGTGTCGCCAAATTGCGGTAACGCGTGGCACGTCGGTTTCCCGGTGCGCGTCTTCTGCGGGGGATGTCGCGGGCCTTCGCGATCGTCCGGGGTAATCGAGTGCGTGGCGAGATGGAGGTCGCGCCCTGGTGCGGGTGTGCGTGGTCGGACCGCCCGCTTGAACATTGTATTTGTGACGTAAAGTTCCGTGTGTATGTGTGCGACTATTTTTTACGCGTGAATGGGGGTTTTTACGGGATCACTTCTTTTGAAGTGAATCCCTGGACGATGGGGACCAGGTTGGCCGGGAGGGATTTGACCTTCAAATCCCTCCCCGGCTAACTGTTTTCTTCGCTCTGCGCGTTAACGGCGGGCCTTTTACGGTGTCACTTCGTTTGAAGTGATTCCCTGGGCGACGAGGGACGTGGCCGCGAGCTCGGATTTAACCTTCAAATCATCTTCCGGCTAACGGGTTTCGGTTATCCGTGTCTCGAAAAATCGGGTTTTCGATGGTCGTTACATGCGTCGGCATATGCCCTGGAGGGTGTTTAACGCATGTTCGACGGGATCGGGGGTCGCTCCCGGTCAGGTGCTTTTGGCGAATAACGCGTGAACCGGGCTGCTTGGAGCGTCGGCTCCGGGGTGGTTCGTGTCGGTGGAGGGCGGCGCATCATAGTGTGGCATAGTGTTGGGGGGTCATCGGAGAGCGGGATGGGGGGCTGCTGGTGTCATCATCGCCGGGGGCGTATGTCCTGGTGTTCGTGGCGCGGCCCGTCTCGCGACCCGGGATCGTTTCCGGTGGTGTCGGCGCGGTGAATGTGCGCGGCGCACTGAAATATATACTAACTGGAACGCGCACTAGAGCCGAGCCGTGTGTACCGAGAGAGAGCATCGTCGAGTGGCGTTTGTCATTGTCTGGCTTATAGGGTGGTCGAGAGTGGGGACGGAAAGGCACAGTCCGATCGAGAAATTAGCTCGTTGTCAGAGGTTACACGACCTCGCGCAGTTGTGCTGCGCTTCGATTTAACTTTTGGTTCGAACTGTACTAGACAATGACAGACGCCACTCGACGATGCTCTC
>NW_011966813.1:27558-31849 GCF_000949405.1 Vollenhovia emeryi | reverse complement strand
AGAAATTAGCTCGTTGTCAGAGGTTACACGACCTCGCGCAGTTGTGCTGCGCTTCGATTTAACTTTTGGTTCGAACTGTACTAGACAATGACAGACGCCACTCGACGATGCTCTCTCTCGGTACACACGGCTCGGCTCTAGCGCGCGTTCCAGTTAGTATATATTTCAGTGGCGCGGCGATATTGCCGCCATATTGTCGTGCGCGTCGTGGAGTGGCGTGTCGCCTCCGTGTTCGGCGCCGTCTGCGGGGGGTGCGTCGTCGCCTGCGGGTTCGCGGTGTTCGTGCGATGTTCTGCGGGTCGTGTTGAGCACGGGACATTAGTGGCGGCGGCGGCGGGGACCGTTGCGGGTCGGTCGGGTGGGACGCGCGTGGTGCGTCGGTTGCGCGGTCGGGCCGTGCCTTGGGGCATTATAGCGGGACTTCTGTGTGTGACTCTGTTGTGCTGTGTCGTTTTGTGAGTGTCGGAGCCGCGGGTGTCACGGCGCGGGGCTCGTACGTGGTGGAGTTCTCCGCGGTCGGGTGCGCGATGCGGACATCGTCGTCGGGTCCGATGTGGCGGCGGGCTGTTTAATTTCGCCGGTGCGGCGGCGTGCGGGGGTGTCGGCTTCGCGGCCGCGATCGCGGGGTTGCCTGTTGAGCCGTCTTTTAAGCCGTCTTTTGGGCGGGGAGTTATTCGCCCGGGTGTACGCGCGTTTGGCCGGCCTTACGAGTACGTTTGTACTTCGTGTCTTATACAGGGCCGGTTTGCGGGTGCGGAGGCGCGCTCTCTTGCACGGCGGTGTGCTCGCGCGGCGTTTCCCGTTTCGGGCGTGCGTGGGACGTGGACATCGTCTCCGTGGGCGGTGCCGGTGCGCGCCATGATCCCTGACGGCGGTGGTGGCGCTCTTGGTCGGGTGGCGCTCCTGTGCGGACGGCGCTCTCGATTGGGTGGCGCTCTCGGTCGGGTGGCGCGCGCGCCTTGCGGTAGTGCTGGCTCGCGGTAATGTGGCGCTCGTGGCGCTTGCTGGGGTGCGAGTGCGGCCATTTCGGGCTCCGCCTCTGTGCCGTGCGCTGCTTTCGAGTGGGATTGCTTTGGTCGGGTTATTGCGTGCCCCGAGCGGTGATGATGCCTCGCTGGGACGGGACGGATTGCCCGCGTTATCTCGCGCGTATATCTCGCGCGTATATACGGAGGGCGTGTAGATTGGCCCGCGGCCCTGCACTGCGCTGTGTCGAGTAGACTCCGTGGGCTGTGTTGCAAAACTCTTATTATTTTGGAACCGGGCCTGATCCTCGAATCAGTGGTGTACAACATACATTGATGTATATATATATGTGTGTTAATAAGTGGCGGGCAGAGGTAGGTCAAGTTGCCCGTCACTAACTTGTGTGTTACAGGAAGACAAAGTGCGCTTGCCTTTCTCAAGGCACGCACAGGAAAAATAAATTCTGGACCTGCCTTGTCATACATCGAGGGATACTATTGTATATGTATATACTATGTGTTCCCTTTCCTCTTTTCAGGAAGTGTTATGGTGTCGTGAGTGCGCGGGGGGCGGTTTTTCTACCGCGTTTTGAGGGGTCGCGACGGCTTATGGGTTAGAATTGCGTGATTAGAGAAGATATCCGGAACCGTTGCGGGAATATTGGCGGTTTACTGGGGCCGGGTCGTGTAGCTGTCACTATGTGTTGCTTGCTAGCGGGTCACGTAATTGGTGCAGGGGAGAGCGGGGGTACGTGTATGCGATTTCTGCTCTCCCTAACCCCTTGTGACCTGCTCTTTAGAGTAAATGGAAAACGAATCGTGCATCGGAATGGACTGAATCCGGTGGTGATCGGGGCGGCCGTGCTCCGCCGTTGTAATGCTTCGCGTCTATGGTCGCGGGCTTCTTGTGGACGGCCTAAATCGCGGAGCCACGTGTCCTGGCGGGTAGTCAGGGCTCGTGATTCCATCTAAGGTTAGCTACCCTGGCCGTCTGATAAGCCAAGCGAACTGGTGGTTTTGAAAATAAATTAGAGGAAGATATGACTGATTCGGGCACGGTTTTGGTTTGGATCGCGCTTTATACGGCTGTGCCACGTTGATCGCTGGTTCTTCAGTGGTTATACCGTGTTGGATGGGGTGTAATGGGATCGGTTTCTTTCCATCGATAATTTTGATGCGTTAATATATGACGTTAAGGTGTTTATGACATGCATGAGACCAACAAATAAGGTATACCTATGATAGGCAGAATAGCGCTCCCTCCCCTAACAAGTGTAGGGGAGGACACTCGGTAGGGACATGGGTCATGTGACGGGCCGACTACACGACCATAATGTAAGATTTACCGTAAAATTAATTGAAAGATCGACCGTACTCGCTGGCGGTCGCTGTCGGGATGGGCTTATTAATATCAGATTAAATTTTGAAACTCTGAGGACGTCGAGAAATTGCAAGTGGTATGATAAGTCTGGTCGGTCATATGGCTCGGCCGAAAAACCTAAACCTAGAGTTGAGCTAAGGATTGCTCGGGATCGTGCTCTGGGGCGCTTAGGCCGGGCAGGCGGTCGAGCCGGCGGGGCTTTTGGGGGCAGACTGAGAAGTCTGCCCTGGTCGCGGCGTCTGCTTTCGCCAACTGTGCTGCTTAACACTTTCGCGATATGGTTTGCTGGAAAACTAGACTTACCCTGAAGTTAAAATTATTGATTGATCACAGAGACCCAGCGGGGGAGGTACAGCTGTAGTGGTTAAGCCGGCGGGGGCCGCTCGGACGTTTTCGAGGACTGGGCTCGGTCCTCACCGCCCCCCAGAAGGCAGTCCATACTGGGCTGTCGGGCGGGCGGAAAGCTCGGTGGCAATTCGATGGCGGTCGGAGCCGGGGGGGCCCCGATACAACCCCCATCGAAAGAGGGGAGCGGCACGTCGCCGTGCAATGGGGGCCCATCGCTGTCGTGGGGGCTTATCTGAAGCCCACCAGACGTCTTGCCCCTTTCGAGGGTTGGCTGTCGGACATTGGACAGACGGTCGTACGTCTGGGTCCGAAGCCGGTCCTCGTGGCCGGGGACTTCAATGCCTGGAATACGGATTGGGGTTCCCGGTTCACGAACAGGAGGGGTAGGGCTCTGGCGAGATGGGCGGCGGCGCACGGACTGGTCCTCGTGAACGAGGGCCGGACCCCCACCTGCGTGCGGACGCAGGGGGAGTCCATTGTGGATATCACATGGGCAACCCCCTCGGCCGCGCGCTTGATCACTGGGTGGAGGGTGGAGCAGGACATCGAGACCTTGTCGGACCACCGATACATATCGGTGGAGCTCGGTGTCCTCTCCTCCGTGCGTCGCCAAGTGGAGACGCGACCGCGATGGGCCCTCCGGAAACTCTGCGAGGATGCCCTGATGGCATCGATAGAGGCCGCCTGTTGGGTCCGGGGAAGTTTCCCCGAGACCCGGGAGACGGACCCCCTGCAAGAGGCCGAGTGGATCGGGGCGACGCTTACAGCGGCGTGCAACGCCGCGATGCCCCGGTCCAAGACTCGACCTCAGCGGGCCGTCTACTGGTGGACGGCAGAGATCGCCGACTTGCGTCGACGAGCCGTCCACCAGCAGAGGAGACTCGCCCGCTGCAGGCGCAGAGGCGAACAGGCGGCCGAACGAGCCAGAGAGGGTTACCTTGAGTCCAAGGCGGGCCATCAAGGTGGCAAAGGGTAGGGCGTGGACGGAGTTCCTTGACTCCCTTCAGGAGGATCCGTGGGGACGCCCATACAAAATGGTTCTCAACAAGTTGAGACCATGGGCGCCCCCGCTGACGGAGCGGCTGGACGTGGGATTCGTCCGGAGGGTGGTGCAAGCCCTCTTCCCCGACATTACCGGGGAGAACGAGGGGCCACCCTTCGAGTCGGGGGAAGACTCCCCCGACTGGGACGACTCCCTGGACGTCCAGCCGGAAGAGCTCCGGATGGCCGTCAGGAAGGGCCTAAAGGGCAATACAGCCCCGGGTCCTGACGGCCTCCACAAACGTGTCCACGCCCTGGCCATGGGCATCCTCGCGGAGGAGTACGCGCGAGCATACAGCGCGTGCCTGCGAAGGGGTGTCTTCCCCCCGCGGTGGAGGAGTGCCACGCTGGTGCTCCTCCCGAAGGAGGGGAAAGACGCCTCTCTCCAGTCGGCGCATAGGCCAATATGCCTTCTGGACGAGGTCGGTAAGTTGTTCGAGCGAGTGCTCGTGAACCGCCTCGTCCAGCACCTGTCCCAGGTGGGCCCCGACATTAGCGGGGCCCAATACGGGTTCAGGGAGGGCCTGTCCACCATAGACGCGATTAAGCGTGTCCA
>NW_011966813.1:17430-24643 GCF_000949405.1 Vollenhovia emeryi | reverse complement strand
GGGGGGCGTCCGGAAGTAATGGCTCTGCCAATTCCTGGGCGTCCCCCAAGTTACAGCACCGCGCAGATCACCGTGTGGTTTTAGTGAGGTAAGCCCAGCTGCCGCAACGTCAGCGGCAGCAGCCGATCGTCATTAGGCGGGCAGTCCCACATAACCCGGGCCACTTTGTAAACTCCCTTCCCAGAGGGGGGCCCGGGTATCCATAAAGGATTTCCACACGTAAAAAAAAGGACTGGGCTCGGTCGTGCTTAATTTAGGCGAGAGAGACGGGTTCACCGGGGCCTCTCGGACGTTTCCGTGGCGGGACTCGGTGGCCTGGGACCCGTCGGAGCCGCCGGGAGTCCTGGGACGGGGTTCGGCGGGTCGGTGGCGGGGGGCTGTCGAGGCCGCTGGGACGTATTTCCAGGCAGGGCTCGGCAGCCTGCTCGGACGAGGGGAACTTCAGGGCGTGACGACCCCTGTTGCGCCCCGTGCTGGGAGGCCCTTGCAATGGCCTTACGTCTAGTAAGAACTACCCCCGGCGGAAGAAGAACGTGCTGGTCGCCGCGGCGGGTAAGGCGGCGGGTAGACGGGCCGCTCCTGTCGCCCCAACCGCCCGCGGGGCCCCCCGGTTTGGCAGCGCGCGCAGTGGTATCCGTGGGGTCGGAGCCGCGAAACCTCCGAAAGTTTCTCTGTAGCGGGGGGACGAGTAAGGGGCTGGGGTCCTGAGGCGAGGAGTGGTATCCCCCCGTGCAGTGACGTATGTCGTCCCCCCTCGGGAACTTGGAGCCCGGGCGGCGGCCGGACCGTGGTCATGTTTCGCGGTTCGGTCGTGGCCCGGAGAGGGTATACCCGGTCGACGGAGCCCTGCGCGTAGGGGATTTTATAAGATGCACCCCCACCCTAAATTTACGCAAGAGGAGGAAGGAACAAGCGAGACCGGAAACCTGCAATCCGGTTCAATGGAACTGACGGGAGAAACGCCGGTAGACGGGGATCGACAAGTGGAATCGGATCCTGCGTCTGTAAAGGAGACAAGCACAAGTGTGGGAGGAACTAGGGGAAAGAGGAAGAAAAACTCCCCAGCAACAGATGAGGAACAACGATTTAAGAAGAAATCTAGAAATCGGAGGCGCAAAAGGAAAGCCTTCATAATAGAAACGGATGAGGAAATAGATAAAGGGATAACAGTCTCATCCGAGGAAGCTGAATGGATGGACGATACCATAAATGCCATAAATAACAGCAAAGGGACTAAAAACAAATGGAAGCTGTGATTGTGAAGGATAATCCCCTAGACGATATGGATATTAAAACGCTAAATGACGTCGCGCTAGAGAACCTGGACAGAGTAGAGAGACTAATTGTAAGAAAAAAATCCAAGAACTTAAATGGACAGATAGCAGGGTAAATGAAAAACTCGATAGGAAAAGTGGGCGAAGTTCTTAAGACGCTTGTAAAAAGAATAGAAGCGCAAGGGGATATAAAATACTTGGAAATTAAAAATGTAGAACTAACAGCTCAGGTGGCGAGTCTCAGGCGAAATGAAGAAATAAGAAAAAGGGAAGTCCTAACGTTGGAAAAGGAAGTGCAAGAATTGAAAGAGGAACTTAGGAACATAAAAAATGAAATTGGGACGCGAGCTGCGACAGGGCCGGAAAAGACATCACAATAGCCGCCAATAAGACCGGCAAAATGAAAGGCCAGACCGGTATCGGCAGGTAGTGGATACACTGGAACGGATAGCGAGACACGAGAAACAAGCAGAATCGCAGAGTGAAAAGACGGAAACGGACCGGGAGACCACGGAAAACAGAGGCGACCGGCTGCATATATTGAACCGGAAGATCGACGAGCTAATTGGTATTCGAAACGAGTATAAGATCACCAGTGGAACGGGTAAAACAGGGGGTAAAAGGAAAGAGACCCCCAGAGATAATAAGAGGGTGAAAGGAAGAAGGCCTGTGATAGTGTCAAATATACAGCTGGCGCCCCCAAGGGGAGAGAGACGCCGGATGAGAGACGAGGAGCGGAGGAAGGACGAGTACGACGGAGGGATGGAAACGGCTATACCCTCCAGATAAATGCAGGATGGACAGGCGGCTGACAGAAGAAGGCGGAGACCTCCACGAACGGCGGCAGTCACGATAACAGGGATAGAGGAAGGTTTCTCCTATGCTGATGCGCTTAAGAAGGCGAGGAGTGATATTGCCTTGACGTCACTGGGAATAGAACGTTCCCGCATTAGAAAGGCGGCAAACGGAGAGGTACTAATAGAGATACCTGGTCCAGAAGGGGCGGCTAAAGTGGATGTCCTCGCGGGAAAGCTAAGGGAAGTACTAAGTAACGCGACTATTGGCAGACCCACAGTCAGAGGGGAGATCAGACTGATAGGCCTGGACGACTCGGTAACAACAGCCGAGGTGGCGGACACCATCGCGGAGACGGGAACATGTCGAGTGGATGAGGTAAAAGTAGGAGCGATTAGGCCCATGAGAAATGAAATGGGCACGATATGGGCACAGTGCCCACTGACGGCAGCACTGGCACTGGAGGCGAAAGGGAGGCTGAAAATCGGGTGGTCGTTGGCAAGAGTTGTCCTGCTGGAGAAAAGGCCCATGCAATGCTTCAAGTGCTGGCACTTTGGGCACATGAGTAGAAATTGTGCGGAAAGCAAGGACAGGACGGGCTCGTGCTTTAGATGCGGCCAGACAGGGTATGCTGCCAGACACTGCGCGAATGAAGTTAACTGCCCGGTTTGTAAGGATGAGGGACTGGAACACGACCATAGGTTCGCGTCCCAAACGTGTAAGTACAGAGTCCCCTCGGGAGGAGGAAATAGGGGCAACGAGAGAAATGGCGGGTAAATTGCGGATACTGCAGTGTAATTTAAACCACTGCTGGAACGCTTTCGATATGATGAAACACTATACTATGGAGGAAAACATAGATATTTCCATCATTTCAGAACCACCGCCAACCGAAAACAAAGAAGACTACATGATTAGCAATAATGGCAACGCGGCCATAATGCGCCATAAACAAGCGGAATTTAAGCCAATCATCAGGAATGACAACTTCGCGATTGCAAGAATAGGGAAATTGTACATAGTAGCAGTATATTTATCCCCGAATATTGGCTTTAATAATTTTATTAATAACTTGGACATACTAAAGAATACTATTAGGGGACTACAGCTCCCATGTATCATAGGGGGTGATTTTAACGCGCATTCTGCAATGTGGGGATCTAGGCGAACAGACAGGAGAGGGAACGTGTTGGCAAACTGGGCCTCAGAGCTGGATCTCTGTTTGGCCAACATAGGGACGAACCCTACCTGTGTTAGACACACGGGTACGTCGATAGTGAGTGAATGGAGAGTGTGCGGGGATATGGAGACACTATCTGACCACTTGTATATTAGGTTCGACGTGGCGCTACAAAACGCCCATACTGCGGAATAATCCCTAGAGTTAAGTGGAATTTTAAGAAATTAGACCAAGAGTTTTTCGAGGAGGCTCTGGAGTGGAGTTGCGCGGTGGGACCAACACCAGGAAACTTGGAGACGGCGGACGGTCCGGCCTGGTAGCTGAGGCGAGTAATGTCCGAGGCCTGTGACGCGGCGGTACCTAGAGTTGTCAAAAGACCATGAAAACAACAAGCGTACTGGTGGAACGAGGAGATAAGCACACTCAGGAGAGACTGCATTAGGACCCGCAGACTGTGGTCAAGAGCTAGATGAAGGAGAGAAGACCCAAGGGAGCCGGAACTGGCGAACGCGTACCGGGCGGCGAGGGAAAGCTTGCGCAGGGAGATCGGGAAGGCAAAAAATCTGGCATGGTCATCCCTGATTGAGGAGATTGATAGGGATCCATGGGGTCTACCTTATAAAGTAGTGATGAAAAAGATCAGGAAGACGGATGCAAGCTTAACGAATACGCTAGACCGGGAGGAAATGGACCCACTACTCGATTCACTGTTCCCATGGAGTAGGCCGCCACAGATAATGGATTGGCATGCCTTGGGGTACAGGTGGGAAGATACCATGCAAATAACGCCAGCAGAAGTAATGGGGGCCATAAACAGTAGAAAAAAGGTGAACACAGCACCGGGTCCGGATGGAATATCGATCCATTTCTGGAGGAAAGCTCCGATATGCCTAATCAAAAAGATTGCGGATTGCTTCACGGCATGTCTGAGGAACGGCACCTATCCAAGGCCGTGGAAAAGGGCGAGTTTGGTTTTGCTCCCCAAGGGTGAGATCAAAGAGGGAGGAAAAATAAAAGCAAGACCAATCTGTCTCCTTGATGACATCTCCAAGATACTGGAGAAAATTATGACGGACAGGATACTGGATTACATAAAGGACAAGGGATACGCAAATTTCTCCGAGAACCAGTATGGCTTCCGTAGGGCAAGGTCCACCACGGATGCGATAAAGGCGGTGCAAAAGACCATACAGGAGGCCACAAATCAGGGCAATGTAGTCATCACGATAGTACTGGATATTAAAAATGCGTTTAACTCGCTTCCGTGGAGGACCATTAAGGACGCGCTTAAGAGAAAGAGAATACCTAAATATATTCGAAGGTTTGTGCATGCGTACCTGTCGGACAGGGCTGTAGTATATAAGGACATTTTTGGCTGAAAAGTGGAAAGACCGGTAGAGGCGGGGGTACCACAGGGCTCCATATTGGGGCCTCTCCTCTGGAATCTGTCGTATGACCTCGTGCTCAGGCAAAGGCTGCCGCCTGAGTACAGGACTTTCGGTTTCGCGGACGACACGATGATTGTGGTGATCGGGGATGATAATCAGGGGGTTTGTTATCTGGCGGAAGACGCAATTCGTTTGGTTAGGAGGAGGCTCGACAAAATGGAGCTGGCCTTGGCCGAGGAGAAGACAGAGATAGTGGCGTTTCCGAGAATGCGTAGAGTTAGGGAGATCGCGGTTGGAAGTGCCATGGTGAAAATAGGGAACGAGCTCAAATATTTGGGGGTGGTGATCGACTCTACATGGCGCTTCAGACCGCATCTGGAAGCTGTAGCGGCCAAGGCTCTTAATATATGCAGGACGCTGAGTAGATTGATGCCAAATTTAAGAGGACCAAGTGAACATAAAAGGAGGCTGTTCTATACAGTGGTCCTGTCGGTTATAATGTACGCGTCGCCGGTGTGGAGCCCGACATATAGTAGAAATAGAAAATTGCATCCCAGTTAAGGGGCGTGCAGAGATCAATAGCGCTACGGGTTGCGGCTGCGTACAGGACAACCTCGCTGGATGCAGCGACACTACTGGTCAGGGTCCCACCCGTGGGGTTCCTGTTGACGGCGAGGGAGAGGTTGTACGAGAGAGGCAGTGCTGCCCGTGCGGCCGGGACGTGGACCAAGGAGGTGGCTGAGGAAGCAAGGGCGGAGATCCTAGAACAGACAAGGGCAGAATGGAGAGAGCACTTGGGAACCTTCAACGTCTTGGGGGCCAGGACAAGGGAGGCCATACTGCCGGTGTTCGAGAAATAGATGAACCGAGGCCATGGAAGGATCACTTTTAGGATAACCCAGCTATTGACGGGTCACGGCTGCTTTGGGACCTATCTCAGGCGGATAGGCAAGGCAGAGTCGGCGGTGTGCCCGTACTGCTGGGAGGAAGGAGAGGAGGAGGAAATTGACACGGCAGAGCACACGATTGCCGTGTGCAGAGCCTGGAGTGCGGAGCGCGCGGAGCTGACCGCAGCGATTGGGGAGGACCTGTCCCTGGGGGGTGTGGTGCGACAAATTGTCGAGACGAAAGAGAGGTGGGCCGCCTTCTCTCTCTTTGCTGAGAGGGTAATGAGGAGTAAGGAGGAGGCGGAGAGGAGACGCCAGGAACAGGAGCGGGAGGTCCAAATGGCTGCGAGAGGAGAGGAGCGGGAGGCGGATGGCCGCGGTGCTGGAGGAGCGCTGGAGATCAGGGAAGCGGACTCGGACGATCACCCGGACCGTTCGGGAGATTGAAGCCTGAGGACGGCGTGTGCGAGGAGTGCATTAGGAATGGGGGCCTCTGCACCCTCCCCTCGAGGTCCGGGGGGAGGGTGTCGGATGGCCTCCGTTCCAACAATGGAGATGCGCTGAGGAGGGAGAGAAGGGGTACCTTCCTCCCGGGTCTCTCCTCTGTGGGGGACCGGGGGATGGGACCCATTCCGCCTGGTTCCGGCCGCGAAGGAAGGACGGACGGAGTCTGGGAGGTCTGCGCGCGGAGACGAGGAGAGGAGGTGGTGAGTAAGGCGCGCGCGGAGAGAGCGGGGGACGGTCCCTCTCCTGGGGGACGATAGAGAGAGTGGGCCGGGAGGCTGGGTCCCGGGATGGGACCCCTCATCCTGGCCCGCGGCGTGGGTTTCCGGGTGGATACCGCGGCGGCTACGGCTCAAAGGATGGCTGGGCGAGCCCCGTATCTCGCGCGGCCATCCGGCGAGGAAGGGCGCACGGGGGGTTGCTCCTCTGTGTTCAGATGGAGTCCTCCTCGATCAGCTGCGGGATATCCTACGCGGTTGCCCACGTCTGATGGGGTGAGGGGGGCCGTTGTTGCTGGCGCTGCAGTGGCGCGGTTCCCGTCAAGAAACCTATTCTCTTGGTTGTCGGACGGGCAACCGAGAAACTGGGTTTCATGTGGCGGGGAATTTGAATTCTCTAGGAACACACATGGATTAGGTTAGGATTTTTGCTACTCGTACGCAAGTACTGTGAGGATAGAAGCATCTCGGGCGCATGTCGCGAGGGTTGTCAAGGACTGGAGTATGCTTTGGCGGTTCCCAGTCCTTGGCGCCGACCCAAAAAGCGGTCTCGAGGGAGAGTTTTTAGTGCGGTGCAAATCCCACATACCCCTATGGGCCGGCCCATAGGGAATGGTCGAGCCATTTTCTCTTCCTGCCGAAAAACAAAAAAAAGGTTCGGCGCTTGACCCCGTGACTCATAACATGGACATTAAGAATACGCGTCCAGGTGTTCGCGCTAAAAAAGTATCGAAACGAGTGACAGGTCAGCACCTAGATATTTGTTACATGTCACGTAGTGACAGGTCAGCACCTTGCGTGACGTCAAGGTCGCATACTTCCCTCCTCCCGCGGTCCCCTCGCCACGGAGTTCCCCCTCCCCGCTCCCCCCTCGCCGCGGAGTACCCCCCGCCCCGCTCCCCCCTCGGAGCCCCTGGGTTTAGAACTCCCTACTCTCCCCTACTATCTTGCGAAATCTGAAGTTTGA
>NW_011966813.1:14689-17256 GCF_000949405.1 Vollenhovia emeryi | reverse complement strand
GTTTAGAACTCCCTACTCTCCCCTACTATCTTGCGAAATCTGAAGTTTGAACAGATTCGAATCCACACCCTCCTTACTCCCCCCTTTTTCCTCTACTCAAGAGAGACCTCAAAGGTAATCATTACACCTCGGACGATGAGGTGAAGGCAGCTGTCAAGTCCTGGATTCGAGAAAAGTCGGAAGAATTTTTCAGTGACGGAATGAAAAAACTTGTTACACGTTGGGAGAAATGTGTTAGCCTTAACGGTGACTATGTTGAAAAATAAATATATGATTTTGAAGCTTAAGAATTGTACTTTAATGTACTTTTTGCCCGATCTCGCTATTTGTTTTTGTTCGTGTTCTACAAGCATGTGTGTATTACTTTTCAGCCTACCCACGTACTTCAACTGGTAATTATTTTTTCATTTATTACAATTACTCATTTGTATTATAATTACGAGAAAAATATACGTTAATAATTAAATAATAAATTAGGAGCGAAATCTAATTTTTTTCGATGTTTCTTGAAAGTGTGCGAATTAGAAATTTGCACATTGCTTCCTCATCATTGAAGCGTGCAAATTGGAAATTTGCACATATTTCTTCCTCATCATTAAAATAGATAAATTAGAAATTTGCACATTTCTTCCATTGTTACGGCTTCCTCATACAGGAAGTTTTAAGAGAGAAATCTAACTTTACTACGATGTTTCTTGAAAGTATTCAAATTATTCTTATTTCGTTCTTAAAGCTTCCTCTATCAGGAAGCCATGTGCAAATTTCTAATTTGCACACTTTACTTTATTTTTTTTTCTAATTAGAAATTTGCACATTGCTTCCATTGTTATGGCTTCCTCATAGAGGAAGCTTTAAGAGCGAAATAAGAATAATTTGAATACTTTCAAGAAACATCGTAGTAAAGTTAGATTTCTCTCTTAAAGCTTCCTTTATGAGGAAGCCGTAACAATGGAAGCAATGTGCAAATTTCTAATTTATCTATTTTATTGATGAGGAAGAAATGTGCAAATTTCCAATTTGCACGCTTCAATGATGAGGAAGCAATGTGCAAATTTCTAATTCGCACACTTTCAAGAAACAGCGAAAAAAATTAGATTTCGCTCCTAAACCTTCCTCTATGAGGAAGCCATGTGCAAATTTCTAATTTGCACACTTTACTTTACTTTTTTTTAATTATATATTATATTGTTCTTCAGTTTTTCAATCCAAACGTATATAATTCATTAAAATATGATTAATTAGTTCTTGAGTTATAGACATTTGAAAATTTTGGAAATCATTATTAAAGAAAATTTGCGATAGTTAGAGCAACCACAGACATTTCTAAAAAAAATTAAAAATTAAAAAACCTTTTACCGGTCATCGCCATATTCAAGAGGTATGCCTCTACCTATGTGTATTGTATCTTTTTGCTTCTACAAGTGTGTACATTTCATCATTACATTGTGTACCATCACTTCTGAAACACCCTGTGTAATGAAAAAGAGGGGCCTCTACCTATGTTTATTAGGACTTTTTGCTATAATGTATACATTTCACCATTACATTTTGTAGCATCACTTTTGAAACACCCAGTATAATGAAAAAGTGTTCATGTACGGATTCCATGAAATTTCAAATATCTATAACTCAAAAACTAATCAATCGAATATTAATCAATTATGAATGAAATAGGGGTAGAAAAGACTGGAAAGAATAATAGAATTAGAAATAGCCCGATATCTCAAAATTTGCAAAAGTTAGAGCAACCACAGACATTTCTCAAAAAATTCAAGATTTGTTCAAAAAGAAACCCATTTACCGATCATCGCAAAAATCAATACCAACCTTCCTTTAGTGATTCTCGACATTTAAAAAAAAAATAAGCCCGATATCTCAAAATTTACGAAAGTTAGAGCAACCACGGACATTCAAATGCGTACATACACACACACGCGCGCGCGCGCGCACACACACACGCACACGCACACGCACACGCGCGCACACACACACACACACACACACACACACACACATACATTTTGTAAAAATATGATTTTTAGACGTTTTAAAACATTTTAAACATATTGCCAAAGAAAACTGGAAAAAAATTTTTTCACGAAAACAAAGCTTCCTCTATGAGGAAGCAAAATTAGTAAATAATAGAAAGTATAATAAAACATACAGGGTGGTCTAAAAGTCCCGGAACGGTTGAATATCCCGAGAAATTGTGGGTGGATCGGAAAACGGAAAAATACGTATTTCCTATTTTTGAAAGAGCTATCGAATGATACCAAAATTGACCCCCCACCCCCACCCCTGTGGGTGGGGCGTGGGACAACTTTAAAATCTTAAATGGGAACCCCTACTTTTTATTGCAGATTCGAATTCTACGTCCAAAAACACGTAAATTTTGTCTAAACCTTTTTTTTCGATTCCTGATAGATGGCGCTGCATTCGGCGAAAATTGGTTAAATCGTTTTCTTCAAGGGAAATCCCCATGTTTTATTGCATAATGATGCTACGTTGAAGAAAAGTAACTTTTGTCTGAAACATGTTTGTCGAATTATCGTAGATGTCTACTATAA
>NW_011966813.1:11025-14545 GCF_000949405.1 Vollenhovia emeryi | reverse complement strand
TTTTTTATCCGTTCTTAGCTTTACCCGTTGGGACTTTATCGGTTGGGACTTTGCCAAGAGAAGGGTGGATACCAATTTGAGCAAGGAAAGAATTAAGGTTGGCGAATAGTGAGAAGCGAGGGGACTCACCTAAAACAAGCACGCACCCCGATGGTGAGAGGCGAGGGGACTCACCTAAAACAAGCACCCCGATGGTGAGAGGCGAAGGGACTCACAATAAACAAGCACCCCAAAGGGATTATAATTTCCGTCACGTCCACGTCGTTAATCCTGGGTAAAGCTAAGAACGGATAAAAATTTATCGTAGACATCTACGATAATTCGACAAACATGTTTCAGACAAAAGTTACTTTTCTTCGACGTATAGCATCATTATGCAATAAAACATGGGGATTTCCCTTGAAGAAAACGATTTAACCAATTTTCGCCGAATGCAGCGCCATCTATCAGGAATCGAAAAAAAAGGTTTAGACAAAATTTACGTGTTTTTGGACGTAGAATTCGAATCTGCAATAAAAAGTAGGGGTTCCCATTTAAGATTTTAAAGTTGTCCCACGCCCCACCCACAGGGGTGGGGGTGGGGGGTCAATTTTGGTATCATTCGATAGCTCTTTCAAAAATAGGAAATACGTATTTTTCCGTTTTCCGATCCACCCACAATTTCTCGGGATATTCAACCGTTCCGGAACTTTTAGACCACCCTGTATAAAACATTAACAAATAAATTTCATTTTTTAGATACAAAAGTAGCCATAGGTCTTATGTTACTTCCACACTTGATTCCGCCAAAAACATTGAAAAAATATAAAGGAAAATGTTACAAACCTTCAATAGCTAATGCCAAAGCAAGCCTGATAAAATATGCAACTGTTAGTAAAGTTTAAAATTAATTTAAATTTTATTAAAAATTACAGTTCATGCCAATTTTGCTTTTATTATATTTTTATTGTATATTTCTAGATTCCTGGAGATATGACTCTAATTAAACATAAAGCAAGGCAGCATGCTGAAATGTTAAAAATTACGTTGCAGCCATATACATATAATTGTTCTTGGATCGCCTTATGATGTTAAAGAAACTGACGTTCAAGTGGACGACGTTTTATATAGAACAAACAGTACCTTAGAGGCAATCGATATATGTTTTAAAACATTCCATGTGTTTCAAGTTCATTATCCTATAATGAGTGAACATCTTTGGATGCTAATCCAGAAAGGTATTTATAGTAGTAGTGTCTGTTTATTTCTTTCGAAATACAGTGGCGCTTTTGAAGGGAGCGTTCCCGAACCCTTTACAGCCATATCCTTATCTCTCCTACCGCGACCTGGCCATATGCGACCTTTACATACTTTTGCCCCCCTCCCCTCGGCCCTCCCCTACCCTTGTCCCTCCTTCCTCTTTCCTCCTTTCTTCTCCAGTATCCTTTCCCTCCTCTTTCCATTTCCTGTTTTCACCTTCTGCCTTCTCTCCCTCCGTCCTGTCTCGTCTTTCCTTCTTTCTTTTCCTGCTTCCTCCTTGTGTCCCCTCTCTCCTGTGCCTTCCTTCTCTCATTCTTCCTCTCCTCTCCTCTTTTCTTCACCTCCATCTCCTTCCTCCTCCCTATAACCAAATTCCGGATTAATACACTTTACTCTACTCGCTGACCTCTTCTTCATTTCTGCTCCCTTCCCTTTCCCCCCTTTCCACCTCCACCTTCCTTTCCATCGACCCATTTTTACCCGCTTGATTCCCCTCCGTTCCTATCCTTCTCCCTCTCCTTTCCTATCCACTTCCATTCCTTCCCGTCTACCCACATTCTTCTGTTCTCCACCCATACCTCCCTTCCCTTTTTCCTTTCTATCTTTGCCCTTTCTACCATCTTCCACCTTATTCTCCTCTCCTCCATGCTCAAGTCTTCATCTTTCCTTATTCCCCATTTCCTTCTAATCCACTCCCTTCCCACCAGTAACTCTCTCTTGTCCCTCGCTTCTTTCATTTCCACTATCATAACTACTCTCCCCCCTTCTCCCTGCTTTTCTGTGATTCTTTCCACCTCTATCTCTCTTCCCGCCCAGTCTTCTATCACCGTTTCTATCTTCTCTGCTCTTTCCTCCTTATTCTTTCCTTCTACTCCTTTCCATATTGTCCTTCTTCCTCTTCTTTCCTCTTTCTCTCTCCTGAATCTTTCTTCTCTCTCTGCCTCCTCTTCTTCCTCTTTCCACCATTCAGCTTTTTCCGCCTTCTCCGCCTCTGCTCTCTCCTTCTCTTTTTCTTTGTCTTCCTTTATTTCTCTCTCCCTTCTCTTCTTCATGTCTTGCTTTCTCTCCTCTCCTTTATTTTTGCCTCTTCCGTCTCCTCCTTCCCTCTCTCCATTCTTCTCCTCTCTGTTGCTCTCCGAATCTTCATTTTCCTTCTCTCTCCTTTTTGCCTCCTCTAACTCCCGCCTCCTCACTCTCTCTTCTCTTTCCTCCTCAGAAAGGTATTTATAATTTCAATATAAAATGGGATTCTGTCATTCCTAATGTAGAATATATATTAAATAAAGTTTCTAAGTCTTTTGAAAAAACTAGTAATACTGAAGCTATTACTACTTAAAACATTTTTAAATGGTCATTAAACTTATAATAGATTTAAAAAAATATATAATAAGCTATATAAAGATTTATAAAATAATTTGTTATTCTGTATAAAATTACACAACAAGAAATTGTTAATTAATTATTAACTAATTAATTATCATTTTCTAAAAGTGTAATTAAGTTCTTTCCCTTTATATTTTATAAGTTATATATTTACTGGTTCTATGCCAGTCTATAATTTTTTACAATAATTTAATGTTTTTACTGTGAACATACATTCTTATCCATGGATACCTTAATGTTGCATGTTAAAATAAAACACAAGTTGCTCATGAATTCTACAGTTAAATGTAATTTCAAAGATTGCATAAGTATTTTTAGTAATGTTTATTACTTACGAAAACATATTTTAAATACGCATTATAAAACATCATTTCAACAGAATGCTTCTATAAACCAAAATGAAACTGTCTCTCAGAATATATCGAAATACAATGTCGAAGAAAACCTCCAATTGTTTCATTCTGAAAATTTGTTAGATGCGATTGATGATACAAGTGAAATTAATACTACACATTTCAGAAAAATTGTTTCTGAATATGCTGTTCGTTTTGTAACAAAATTGTATGCTACTGGAAATTTAAATAGAAAAGTTATTCATGAAATTATAAAAAATATAGACATAAGTTATATTTCTGTATGTTTAGATATTTTGTCTATGAAATTTAAAGATGTAAAAGATATAGATATTTTTTAAATATTATTAAGGATGGCTTTAAACCATTTAAATCAGAATATAAACATTACTGTATTTACAGGAAAAAATTCTTTATTTTTGCCAAAATTAATAACTATAAATTCTATTTTGTCAGTTGGTAAAGTTAAGAAAAGATTTCAATCGCATCTACAGCATCAAAAATTAAGCATAGTACCCTTGAAGCCTTCAAGGTGGGGGGATGGT
>NW_011966813.1:5763-10974 GCF_000949405.1 Vollenhovia emeryi | reverse complement strand
GGGGGGCCGCCGAGCGCCTCGGCTGTCTTCGGAGAGCAGAGTGCGACAGAGCTATGTTCTGTCTCACTCTCTCACACGCTGTGCGTTTCTGAGAGCGTGCGAGAGAGTGAAACAGAACATAGCTCTGTCGCACTCTGCTCTCTGAAGACAGCCGAGGCGCTCGGCGGCCCCCCACCATCGGCCACGGTGGACGTAGCGGCTTTCATCTGGGAGGTATTCAAGTTGAAGGTCATATTTAAAAAATTCTTAGAGCTTCCACATGTATAATATATAAAAAAATAATGTCATATATTGAAAAGTGTAAAAAAGTACATCTTTAATTTGTATTTATCAAACTAATTTTTGGAGATCTGTTAAAAAGAATACAAATAAATTTATCTTACCGCTTATAATATATTTTGATGACTTAGAAATTAACAATCCCTTAGGTTCTTGTAAAAATAAAAATAAAATTGGTACAATTCATTGTGTTATTGATAGTTTACCAAATGAGTTCTCCAGTTTATTAGAAAATATTTTTTTAATGCAACTACATAATTACCTCAATCATAAAGTTTTAGGAAACAAAAAAATTTTTATTCATGTCATTAACCAAATTAATGAACTTATTACTGAAGGAATTTCCATTAATGTAGAAGGAGAAACGAAGCAAGTTTACTTTATTTTATCTCATGTAGGTGATAATTTGGGACTTAATACGATTCTAGGTTTTACCAAAAGTTTTAATTCGTCTCATTGTTGTAGTATATGTTACATTAAGATGAAATGCGTAAAACTACGATTGAAAACAGTAATTTATTACAAAATATTGAAAACAATAAAAAACATTCTATTGAAAAAAGTCATGGGATTGTAGAAAACTGTGTTTTTAATAATATTATAAATTTCCACGTAATTAAAAATATATCGATAGATCCTATGCATGACTTGCTGGAGGGTATTTGTAGGTATGACAATGCTAAAATTTTGTATAATCTTATATGTATTGAGAAAGCATTCACTCTAGAGATACTTAACGAAAGAATTAAGAATTTTTGTCATTCTTCATATGATAAAAATATCCCTATTATAAAATACAAAGTTTATAATGCTCACATTATGTCAAATAATAAGTATTATGTTCCATCTTCTTTATAATTTTATTTTTTCGAAAGCGTATAAAGAATTAAAATCTTGCGTATACTATACAGTGTCTTCCAAAAGTTTGGGACCACCTAAATAATTTTTGAATGGTTTGAAATATAGGATTGAATACCATTCAAAAATTATTTTGGTGGTCCCGAACTTTCGGAAAGCACTGTATATTTTATTTTATCGTTTAGATTTTCTTCTTTTTATGTTTTATATATCTTCATTATACAGGGTGAGTCATTTTAATTTATCACCCCTAATAACTTATTTGGTTTTAATTTCAGAACAAAACGTTTCAGACAAAAGGTTTTGGTTCCGAGGGGGGCATAAGATGGTGCCATTTATTTTATCTTGAATAGTTGCTTCAAGGTCACGTCACCTTTAATGTTTTAAATGGAACCCCCTATTGTTTATTATACAATCTTATTCTACTAATTACTATGAACAATTTTTGTCTGGAACATTTTTTTATTCGTCTAATATTTTTTGAGATATTCAAGAGAAAATTGTAAACTTTTTCAATATTTAGCTTATGATATTTCGGTAATTGTTTGTCGAAGGGAAAAGTAGTACATGACTTTTTTACTTGATTTGGTTTCGGGAATATGCTGTTGCAATAGTGCTCCAATTATTGAAAATTGTATATTGTATAAACACACAAAATTTACATACACAAAAATTTTCAATAATTGGAGGACTATTGCGACTTCCCGCATGCATATTCCCGAGATCAACTCGAGTAAAAAAGTCATGTACTACTTTTCCCTTCGACAAACAATTATCGAATTATCATAAGCTAAATATTGAAAAAGTTTACAATTTTCTCTTGAATATCTCAAAAAGTATTAGACGAATAAAAAATGTTCCAGACAAAAATTGTTCATAGTGATTAGTAGAATAAGATTGTATAATAAATAATAGGGGGTTTCGTTTAAAAAATTAAAGTTGACGTTGACGTGACCTTGAAGCAACTATTCAAGGTCAATTTAATGACACCATCTTATGCCTTCCTCGGAACCAAACAACTTTTGTCTGAAACATTTTGTTCTCAAATTAAAACCAAATAAGTTATTAGGGGTGATAAATTAAAATGACTCACCCTGTATACAATATTATAATGAATTTTGTTTTCCGTGTATCTTCATTGTATGTATCTTTATTATATATTATATGAATATACACGAAAAATAAAAAGTTTAAACGATAAAATAAAAAATATGTAAAATGCAAAAGATTTTAGGGGGATGTTGGAGTGACGGGCCAACTCCGACGGGATAGCGCCCTCATCTGAACGGAATTAAAAATGTCGATAATGTCGGTAATTATCGACATTTGTAATTCCTATATTAACATTCCAAATTATTGATTATCTAGTCGTAAACATGTATTGGAAATACATGTATACTGTTGTCCGTCTCTTCACCGCGCTCGGTGAAAGCCTAACTGAATTTAAGTCATCGGACGCCTCGGGCGTTCGGTACGCGTATAAGTCTCAAAATCTCAAAGCCGCGGGTTCGTTCAAGGAAGCGGGATGCGGTCTTAGAAAGGAATACACAGTCAATCTATACACCATTTCCGCGATATTAACTCACTTGCTGAGGCATAAAAACCCTTGCGAGTCAAGGGAAAAGCCCGAGCAAGCGCTCACTTTATTGTTCCGCAATACACTTGGCCCTTCGCATTAACGGGCTCAAACCGTAGCCGATCCTCTTCTCTCGTATAATACGGACTTCCCGTTAGGTAAATCGCCTCTACATTAGGTAAACCGTCTCTACATGAGGTAAACCGCCTCTACATGAGATCGAGATGGCCATGATGGCGCGAAATGGCGGTGCGCCGCTACAGGATGACACCGCCCCTTTCCCGAGGGAAAACACGTCGCCCCACTGTCGTGACGGAAAACAAGTCGCCCTACTGACTTGTCTGAAAGCACGTCGGACCACCCAAGTGTCCGCGGCCGAGGCCGTAGGAGGGTGATGCGGCGGGCCCCTCACCGCACCCCTCTCCCCCAAAGATGAGGCTCGCGTCTCGACAGAGGAACACGACCTGCCCAGTGACGGGGCGGCGACCCACGGCCACCCCGCACTCCCAAACCAAGACATTATTGCCGCACGTTGGGCAAGACTAGCAGAATGACGGGACGGCGGCCCACGGCCGCCCCGCATTCCCCCCCGCAACGACAGTAAGACGGCGCGAAAGCGAGGCACAATGGCAGAAAGCCCCAAAATGGCCGTCGCCACTCCTACCCTACCCCCCCCCCGGCGCCCCACATTACCTTTTCTCGCTCAGACCCTTGGTCTCCTCCTAACACCCTCGCTCACTCGCAAATGTCCACACTCTTTCGCGCAGCGGCCGGATCCGCGTTCTCTCGCAACGGCAGGATCCGCGCTCTCCCGTAACGGCAGGCTCTCTCGCAACTACCGAATCCTCGCAATGGCAGGATCCACGGTCTCTCGCAAACGGCAGGATCCGCGTTCTCTCGCAACGGCAGGATCCGCGCTCTCTCACACGCCCGAATCCTCGCAATGGCAGGCTCTCTCGCAACGACTGAATCCTCGCAATGGCAGGATCCACGGTCTCTCGCAAACGACAGGCTCGCTCGTTCTCTCGCAACGGCAGGATTCTCGCTATGGCAGGATCCGCGGACTCTCACAAGTGGTCCCAAATCCCCAAAAGCTGGCCAAAAGTAGAAAAAACTATTTTTTCTAGGGACTTTTAATGGTTGGAATAGTAGTAGTGGTACACCTAGTATGTATTATGACCGTTAAAAAAGGGGAAGTGTCCCTATCTGGCTTAGGAACGCATTCCGTTCGTGAGCGTGGGGCCTGCCGCATTGTTCACTCGTCGAAAATAACACAGAGTTCAGACGCGTGTAGAATCGCGAAAAGTTAACGGATTTGGATTCTGCAAAATGGATTCTTCTCCAGAAAGTAAGTACAATTTGAATGTGTTACTCGAAATTATTATTAACAATGTATGAAATAGTAAGTCATTAATAAAAGTAGTGGTATTTTTCTTGGTCACGTTCTGAAAAGTCGTGTTAGAAAAAGCAATAAGTCAAAACCCCTGTCGACCCCGGCCCTTCAACTAAATGGAAAATGTTGCTTAGACATTTCTTCAAAACATATCCAAAAATTAGCTGCAACTAGCTGCGACTTCGGTTTCGGTTATAATTTTTATGCGATGATGTGTGTACTTTCTGCAGTTTTTCGTAATTTTCGCATCTGAAATATTGTTTATAGGAAATTGGTAAAGATAATTCTTCTATTAATGTTATTTTTCCATTTTCTACAGAACATCTGGATAATACCGAAGAAATTTCTTTCACGAGAAAGGAAATTTTCATATTTGTGAAATCGGTATTGAACGGAAATGTCAACGTGGTCACTGACATTGTTGAAATGGAGGTGTCAAAAAGATTGAAGTATCCATACATTTTGCCGAAAAGTCTGAAAGATGCCATGGGTAGATTGGTATCGAAATTCAAAAAGAGGTGGCAACAAGTGAGCAGGAACGAAACCAAATTCTTCCAAAAATTCGACGAGTGGCTCAACGTTCCTGTGTCTTTCACAATTGAAAATGAAGGTTTGAAGACTTCCACGGAAAACACAATGGGGCGTCCTTCTACAAGCTGGGACGATTTGAGTGATCGGTCAAAACGGAGGAGGACAGAAAAGGTTCGAAAAGAACATACTGTCCACGAATTGGCCTACGCTACACAAATGGGTCTCCGGGCTTCTGGAAATTTACATGCTTCAAAGGTAATTAGGGATGTCACGGAAGGCAGTCCATCAAAAGCATTACGGTACCGGAAATCCATGGAACGCGTTTCAGAAGATATGCTGTCAGGCAACGAAGCATTATCGGTAAATATGCATAAAAGGTCACACCTCACCGATGTCCTCGGCACTTAGATATGTTGTAGGGGAGAGTTTTCTGAGTAATTCCCCGCAAAAATCAAGTGGGGGACGGCATTGGTTTAGGAGATATAACAAATTGAAATCTAAAAAGATAAAACTTCGGAAACACGGACCCAGCCCCAATGACCTTGACCTTGGCATATGTTGTCAAGGTCACCAT
>NW_011966813.1:0-2489 GCF_000949405.1 Vollenhovia emeryi | reverse complement strand
TTTTTTACATCAAATTCGTAATCAGCGCCCTCGAAAACTTTAAAATAACAATTTTTACGCGAATATATTCAGTTTTCGACTTTTGGCCAGGTTTTTGGGATTTGGGACCACTGTGCAACGGTCCCTGTCACCAGCCACTCGACTACTACTGTACTAGCCGGAAGCGGAAGAAGACCGACCCGCACGCCGCACTCGCTCACGCTCGCGCATACTCGCACCATGCGCACGCGCGGTCGGCGCCGCAGATCACTTCCGCAGTACCGCGGGCAACTCCGCTCCGCGGGTAACCCGGTCGATACAATCGGCTGTTCATTCGCCGCGAACATATACAATACATATACGTACACACAAGCAACTACAGACTTTGTGGCCGCGGTCCGATTTACGTTACAAGCGACGAGCGCGAATCGGCCCGCGGCCACAGATAGACTGTGCGGGCAAGCTGAAGACGCGATGCGAAGGACAGAGATAGTCTATTCGTAACGTTTTCTCTCTCTCTCTTTCTCTCTCTTGTGCAAAGAGTGAGAGAGAAACTCACGCATTAGAGAGAGATATCATTACGGTTTCTAGTGTGCTCTCCTTTTATATGCCATCCTCAAAAGCTGTCACGGGACGCGGTCTATCTGTATAAGTCTATGTTGCATATGTGCAATGTAGTCGTTTTTCGCAAAGTCAATACTATTACAGGTCTGAATGTCACTTATTGGCAATACATAAATCCTTTTCGAGGACATAATGATATATATATTGCATACATATAACGACAGCGACTTTTTGCTGTCTTATAAAAAGATAAAATGTAATTATACTATAATACATACATATACATATGTATTGTAATTCTACATGAATTTATACAGGGTGAGTCACAACATTTGTGACAACGCTCGTGAGAGGTAGAACGGATCGAGATGAACAGAAAAGTCCTGTACCATTTGCAATTTTCGCAATACGAGTAATTAATTATTAAAAATCGTCGACTTTGCCGTGCCCACCGCTCAATTCGAGCGTGTGGCAAGATGTGACCGCACGGCGATTTCTCAGTAGATTCCGTCAGTCTCTATCGCTGTCTCTCTTTTGAATTTTTTAAATTTCTGAAACGTATTACGGTATAATTTGAGTCATTTTGTTGTCTCATAAAGTAATTCTCGTAATTATTATTATCGTAATTACGAAAGACAATCCTTCGTTGTGATTGTAAATTGTGTTACAATCACCGATACCTGGTATAACATTGGTCTCTAGGACAATTAAATGTCATAGAAGAAGCATCGTAATCTAATGTGAAGTCATTACACCAAGAGCAAATATTTTTCATATTAATACAAGGATCATAGCACATTATGCTAACAATAGCTATTTCGCTTATCGTAATAATTCCCTAATAAGACACGAACGGATGAGAACATATCAATGAGTTTTTGTTAATTTACTATTGACCATTACGATACAAAACAATCATACATTCATGTTTTATCGTAATTGTGAATAGTAAATTAACGAAAACTTATCGTAAATTTAAAATAGATTCTTTATGTTTCTTTGTTTGGTGTCTTATTAGATAATTACGATGCGCAAAATAACGTGCTACGATTTTTGTAATAATACGAAATAGCGCAGAAAAATATATACTCTTGATCAAACGAATTCATGTTAGATTAGGAGGACGCGTCTTCTATGGCAATTAATTACAGATCAACGTTGTCGATTATCGTTGGTACACGGTTGGCAATGATAACGATGAATTTTATTTCATTCGTAATACGATAGAGAACTTTTAGTTTCGCCTATCCTTAATACACCATTGATTAGGACAGATTTTCAGTCCCTTTATTTATGACAGACTTCGATAAAACGGTAGAACACAAAAAATTTCCATAAATATTTTATTGTATTCCAACGATTAAAAACTCTCATAACAAAGAACGATAGAAAACAATGTGATTTCCTTTGCATTTGATACATTGAAGCGATGAATTTCGATAGAAAACGTTTAGAATATCTGTAGATTCCATCGATTTCTTTCGCTTTTTTAATTTCT
This sequence comes from Vollenhovia emeryi, assembly GCF_000949405.1. Taxonomy (NCBI): domain Eukaryota; kingdom Metazoa; phylum Arthropoda; class Insecta; order Hymenoptera; family Formicidae; genus Vollenhovia; species Vollenhovia emeryi. The sequence goes on along the minus strand of NW_011966813.1, from coordinate 448 downwards.
TGTCTCTAATCGCGAATGTGTAACCGGCCATCGCGATGTGAGTCTAGACGCGGTGCGGCGAGACGCGGGAGCGGCGACGTAAGCTCGCCGGCAACGGCGCGCTGTCCCCCCCCCCCCCTCGCCTGGCAATATCGATCGCCGGGCGGTCACATCTCGCCACGCGCTCGAATTGGACAGTGAGCAGGGCAAAGACGACGATTTTTTATAATTAATTACTCGTTAACTATTGCGAAAATTGCAAATGGTTCAGGACTTTTCTGTTCATCTCGATCCGTTCTACCTTTTCACGAGCTCTGGTAGAAATGTTGTGACTCACCCTGTACATACAGGGTGTCGGATTCGATATGGACGACTCCAAAGATTATAGAAGATTGGGTTAAACTGAGAAGAAAAGTTATATACCATTTTACAAAATCCGTAATTATTATCGCATTATTAAGAAAAACGT
>NW_011966812.1:31878-34957 GCF_000949405.1 Vollenhovia emeryi | reverse complement strand
AGTCACACCCAACCAACACTCAATTATTCGATGGTAATACTGAAAATAACACTCAAAATGAAGATAACACTCAATTATTTAAGGGTAACACCCGAAATGACACCAAAATTGAGGGTAAACCCTCAAGAGACACCCACATTGATGGTAAACACCAAAAATTTCGGTGTATTTTTCGTAAGAGAATAATAGAAGAAGTTGAGAAAGAAAAAACATATGACGATTATCTAACTCAATTAATGACCAAAATTCATAATGTACAAGAATTAGCACGAGAATGTTTAATAGCGTCAAAAATTAAATCTAAATTTTATTATGATAGAAAAATTAATCCTCTGACTTTTCAAATAAACGATCAAATTTTTCTTTTAAATGAACCTAAAAAGGGGAAGTTAGGCGACCAATATTCAGGGCCACATACAATAACTGACATATTACCAAACGGAAATATTAAAATCCTTGTTAAAGGAAAACTGAAAATTGTTCATCCCAACAAACTACGAAAAGTAAAGAAAAACTAATTAAAACTCTTTTGAAAATTGTATTTAAATAGGATGAAGACTATAATCTACATCTTTATCATCTGGATCTTCCACATTGAAGAAACCCAAGGAATCATCGGATACGACTGCGGAACGACAAACCTCAATGTAACAACAGTATCATTGTTGGATATTGAAGAATGTAACATACCCGAAATTCAACTATATGTACAGGAAACAAATATTCAATTGTTACAATTGTCAAAATTCGAATCAACAAAGGTCATCCAATGCAAAATATCAATTGCGAGAACCGTTTATTATTGCGGAATGCATTCACATATTTCAACTGTAACGAACGCTCAGGCGGAATATATGTATAATCGATACCACTTTAGACCAATGTAAAACTATGCATAAGACAGGAATATTAAATATTAATGTAAACAACGTTATAAATGGATTAAGGGTTAATTATACAACTTCAAGACCAATAATTCTAGCAGGGTCCATTACGACGGACGGTCAATGCATAGGAACACAATATTCAGATTCTTATGGAACCTGGCAGAATGTTGTTGTACAAGGAATAATCGCAATAAGCCTAAATTCTTATCAAGCATCAACTAATATTGAAACAAATAAAATACATTTGAAAACCGGAACACTTTGCCAATATTCAAATGGCGATTGTATAGATTCAGAGGGAAAATATACATTTTGGAAAACAATACCAAATGATTATTGCAAATTCAATCATTATGATATTTTATATGAAGGCAAGGCCAATAAAATGGTCAGTGAAATTAACGAAAAATTACAAATCGTTTATTCCTTGTCAACTCAAGACATAACATTTGCTTTATCTCAAATTAACGAGGAGCTTCTTTGCGGATATACTCTAATCAAAACAGAACATCCTAAACTTGTAATTTTAGAAATTAAAGAGGGTGAATCTCTCACCCATAAGCGCAAAATTTCAGTGGAAAATTTAGATATTTTTGCTTATGTTAATTCAAAATTTGTTTATGTAGAAAGACACTTACGAACACAATTAAATCAGTTATACATTGATGTATTAAAACAACGCTGCAATTTGGAAAGACAAGTATTAAAGAACGCGCTCAGCATCGCAATTCACGCACCCGATGACTTTGCCTACAAGGTTATGAAGAATCCTGGTTACATGGCAGTGATCTCAGGGGAAGTTGTACACATCATTAAATGTACACCTGTGGAAGTAAAAATTAAACACACGCAAGTGTGTTATCAACAATTACCAGTATCAAAAGGAAACGACACATACATCCTAGCACCACGGACTCATATACTTTTAAAAACTGGAACGCAGATAACATGTAGCAGAATAACCCCAATTATGTATTTTCTACAAGATGGATGGTATCACATTACACCAAATTTGGAATACAGCAAACCATCAGAAACGATGAAACCCATGTCAGAACCGACGTGGCACTACAGTGATCCAAAATCCCTAGCAGAGAGTGGCATTTGCTCCAACAATGAGCTCGAAAATTTACGAGACCATATCATGTTTCCAGCAGAGAAGAATGGAATTCTAAATACTATGGCACGAGGCGTCAGGGGAGAACCAACCTTGTCTCAAGGAATCTCTCTCTCTCACCTACTTGATGAAAATTCTTTGGAAAAAATAACTGTAAATGCCTGGAAGAAAATTTGGGGAACATTTTTATCTGTCGGCATTATTGATTCATTATTGATTCACTTCGCTACGGATTTAAATTGATTGACTTTGATCTGATGTGCAATATTGCGAAAGATATCGGTGATATCCCATCTTTAATGTATTTTTTACTGCATAATGCGTCATACGACATATTTCATCGCAACTGAAAAGGAGTACTTAACGCAACACCTACCTACAGCGCGACGCCTATACCTCATAAATCTGATTTTTCCAAAAATCAAATCGTCGTATCATAATAAAAATATACATGGATATAATTGTCATTTGATGCTCTTAAACTTTTGCGTTGAAAAATTTTGTTTAGTTTTTTAAAAATAATGGTGGAGTGGGGGTAAATTAAAAAATTTGAGATTGTTGAAAAATGTGATTACGCCATTGTGAAGACTATAAAAAACAATAAAACTTTTGTCTAAAACATTTTTCCATAAAACTTATATTTTCGAAGATATTCGTAAAAAATGAAAAAATCCCTTATTTTCGAGGGGCTGTTTCACCCCCTAAACGTCGAGATAAGCCGATAAAAAAAATACGGGTCTAATACTTTTTTATGCTCTACAACATATCCAAAGCTCATTCAAATCGGTGAGGGACACTTCCGACCGTTCCCTTGTAAGTATTCTTCTATACCGCCTCGGCATTGATGGGCTGGTCTTACCCACATTAGGTCTTTTTTGCACCTTAGGCAACCAGTCTTGTGCTCCCAAGTGAGTCTGTGTAGTCGAGATGTTATTGCGTGATAGTACTCTTTTAACTCATATACATCTACTCCTCTAATTTGTCTTTCACTGTGACACACTTCACATAACTTCCCCCACGAATAAAATTTTGATACATATAAGTATTGGTTCATTCACTGTCTTCTGTAAACAAA
>NW_011966812.1:18643-31174 GCF_000949405.1 Vollenhovia emeryi | reverse complement strand
CCCCATCAATTGCTGCTTCGTATACATACGTATACGCAGATACATATTGGATGCTGCTACGAAGCAGCAATTGATGGGGCAAGACATCAAGATCATTCAGATACATATTGGATGCTGCTACGAATCAGTGGTTTACAGAAGACAGGAAAATTACAGCTACTTTAAAGGTAAATTAATATATACACAAAATTTAGAAATTATTTAAAAAAATAATAATTAAATTTAGAAGATGAGACCACCAAGTAGGAGTGTAGAGGAGGACAACGACTTGTTGCCGCGCCGCTCCGTGCGCGGTGTATTTTCCTTATCACTCGCTCCGGAGGTGTTCTCTGACGAGAACCGAAAGGATTCTTTGATGGGATGTGGCTGGTCGGAGGTCACTTCGAAGAGCCACCGTTGGATCTCACAGATTAACTTTATTTAACTGAGTTTCACAAGATAGGTTGACGGCAGGCCGACAGCCTGACGGAGAAGTGTTTAACGCGTACAGTATGTTAGCGGATACGCGATAGTGACAAGTGCCCCGATCTCGGGCTTTCCTCTGGTTTTAAGCCCGATGATCGAGGCGTCAGCGTTCTCGGTACTCGATCGAGGTTTTTCGGTACTCGATCGAGGTTATGCGTAATCGGGTCGAGAACTTGCTGACTTCTTCTCCGAATTTAATTAGGTTGCGCGGTCGGGCTTTTGTGGCTCGATCGCGCAATATGCTTACGCTAGTGTTATTTTACATGCGATTACATTGCTTGAGTGCCCTCCTTACCTCTTTCGGCAATCGGAGCACAACATCCCTCCCCCTTTGGAAGAAGGAAAAGTGAGGGATGAAGTTTTCCGCTACTGGGTTTACCCTCTCCCTTTTTCCTTGTTCCTTACAGTATTTCTTTACATTATCTGCTTAGTACAGCATCGCGGGTTCGCGGTTAACATAGTTTGGTGTATTCTGTTGTTTTTTCGTTCTACGATATATTATCCATGCGCTTATGCCTATTATGCTAATTATAATTATTGCCATCCCCGAGCTTAGTGAATACGCAACGTATCTGTTCGCAAATATGTGTTCGCTTGTTCCGTTTTCCAATTCTCTTTCGAGTTCCCGTGTGCTTAGGCTTAGTTCTATTAATTCCTTCGGGTTCGTTATTACGGGTCTTAACTTTAGGTTACTTTGTAAGTTTAGCTGATGTCCTTCGGCCATGGGGTTGACCGTGTTTTTCGTTAAATTATATCCCGGTAGGTGTGTCTGTACTACTTTATTTCCTACTCGTGTTTTAGTTTTCAGAATTACGTCGGGTGTGTTTAGCTTGCACTTATCTTGTAAAGTGACTTTCCCTGTGTTGTTTATAGTGATTTCGATTTCTGGCTGTCCGTTACATTGGACGCTGATTCGTTGCTCTCCTCGCGTGGAGTATAGCCAGGTGTGTGTCTCTTCTACCGCTATCCAAACGGTCCGGTTGCTCGTAAGGTGTCGTTTTTCGCACGCGTTTAGGTGGCCCGGGGCCTTTACATAGGTTTGCACCTCGCATGGTGCGTCTCCGCTTACGTGGAATGTCGGGAATGCTTGATTGCATACATATTTTTCTGCCGTTCGCGTGCAAGTCTCTAGTTCTCGCTCTTTGATTATTAGATAGTTGTGGTTTTCCCTATCTATCGCCATTAAATCTCCGGACGTTTTTACGAATGTGTTGTCTCGCTCGTGGGCGGGAAAGGGAGTCGTTTTTATTATCTCGTATATTGGGTAGTTTACAATCGGGAATTTCAGAATGGTGTATACGTGAGGCATGTTTACGTACGCGGCTACCTTCACGTATTCTTGGATTGTTTGCCAGTTTTCGGCCTGTACTTTGAATGGGAAGTGCTGTCCCTGCCCCTAGGTATGTCGCAGCTTCCCGAAGTTCCGTCATTATTAATTCTATCGGCAGCAGTCTTGTTAAAATTATCCCGTGTCTCGCGTGAGTCAAGTAATCCGTTACGTCAGTTATGTCTCTCGCCAATGTGTTCGTTATCTCGCTTATTGTCACGAGGTGTTCTATTATATCCTCGCGGTTCGTCAGTCGTGAAACCTGACCCTGCATCTTTCGAGTGGCGTTCGCGATCATGTTATCGTTGCGGGTCAAGGTGTTTTCTAATGCCTCTATGTGCCCGATGGATTTATCCAGTATCTTCAGCTGGGTTTTCATAACGTGTTGCAGTGTCTTTTGTTGCCCCTGTAATAGTTGCATTTGCTCGTTTATCTTGCGTTCGTCTTCCGCATCCATTGTGCCGAACAGCGTTTTGCTTACGCTGCCGATCGCATTGATTAGGCCTCTTTTGTTTTCTTTGGCGGTATACAGCGTCTGCAGGCGTTTGAGGGCCGTCGCGATCTGAGCTTCTTGTTTCGCTATTATTTGTAGTACGTTTTCGCACGACGGTTCGATGCCCGCGAAGGCGTGCTGGCATAGGGCTCGAGTGTCTTCGTCAAATTCTATTACTTGCTGATGCCTGACTCCTAGGGCTTTTACTTCGAGGTCTATCGTTATTTTCCATTCGGCCTCGGTTTCTTGAAGTGTGCCTAGTTTTTCGTAGTATAGTCCCGGTTCGTGGTCGAATCGGTGGATTTTATATGGCTCTTCCTCGGTTCTCGTGCTAAGTAGCAGTAATGCCAGTCCCATCCTGTAAGACAGGAGTTCATGTTACTTTCTTTGAATCCCCGTCGCTTTTTAGTTGCAGGTGCGCGGGGGTTTTTCTCGCTGACTGTTATCTTGGGCCTGCTGCGTCAGGAGTTCCTATATCTTATTCCTTTAATTATGTTACCTGTACTTTGCTCGCCGTGAGCTTCAGTCCCGTTTAGTCTTTTGGGTCGACCATGTCATCTTCACGCTCACCCTGTTGTATGGATTTTGTGACGTGCCGCCAGTGCCGGCGTTTGTACCAGCCTAGCTATTGCTCGGCCTGCCGTGTCGGTCTGGCCGATCGAGATGTATCGGTCGCCGAGGGGCCCGTGCCCGAGTTAGTGGGAGGGTCTTCCGGGGGTTCCTCTCGAGCTTCCTCTGTGGGGTCGCCGTCTCCTCCGGCGTACGACCCACCCCCAAGCTATGGTGAGTCTATGGCGTACCGCGAGGGATCACTTTGGGTGTCCCTCCACGTCGTTTCGGGGGCCCGCTGGGTTTATTTCCAGTGAGGTAAGTGTCTTGTCTTCAGCCACTTTTCTTTCCCACTGTTCTCTTTATGTTCACTTTACGTTCTATTAATATTTTCTGTCCTTTTTGCAGATTCCGGCTCATCGGCCTGACGTGGCGGTGACGGCGGGGCGGCTTTTCACTGCTCCTTGGGCCCCTCGCCGTGTGCTTATATCCATGCATATACATTTTATCCAGCATTTATATCCAGTATATATATACATACACATATACTTATACAGTCTTCTTTTATACACATATTTTTAGTCAATTATACGTTACTTTTTCTTGACATGTTTCTATTTTATTCAGTTATCCTATCTTCTATCTTTTATTCCTGTCCCTTCTCTCCTTATTGTGGTTTTAAGTAATATATTTTCTTGTTAATGTTCTACAAAGGGTTTCAGGCGGTTTACGTGCACTCGTAGGCTTCTTCGCCCCATTTTTATTGTGTAATTTACTTCCGAGTGCTTTTCTATTATAACGTACGGGCCTATCCATTTAGAATCTAGTTTTTTCGAGCGTCCTCTCCTTACGGTGTCGTCGTGTAGGAGTACCTTTTCCCCTACGTTCAACTCTACATTTTTAGTTCGTTTGTCGTATTGAGCTTTCGCTTTTTCTTTCTCGCTTATTTTGACAATTCCAATTTAAACCCTAATTCATAATAGTAGAGACATTTTTCAAGCTTATAAGGCTCATACGTGGCAACATAATGTATCACGTTACCACGTATGACTTAAGGGGGAAGGTGTTACAGACGTATGATTTTAACTATAAATTATTTAAATTAATTTTTAAAAGAAACTCCTGAGAAATCGGAACATTCCTTGATATCGATCCTTTATCGGATTACAACTCGCGACGAAGCGGTACCTCGGTAGTAGTGACAACTGTTACCAGGGTAGAGTTGCGGTGAAGGAACGGAGAACAATACCTTCCTCCTCCACTTAAAGAAATAATGTAGGGGGAATTTACTATTTAAATGCGAGCAGGGTCGAGTCGACTATCCATTAATTCTTTAACAATCCATAAACTCACGACTCACTATCTCGACAAATAGAGTTAAAACTAAAGCTGAGAATCGTCTTGACTCGGACCTATATCCTAATTTGTTGATTCGAATTTCAAGAAGTTTTGGACATTTGAGAATAAAGTAAGAGTTATATTAATAGAGATAATAATTAATTCAATCCAAGATCTACTCTCTCACTTTCTCTGATCGCTGACGAAAAGTGTGGCGGACAGAATTCTCTATTCCTCTCTGATCGCTGACGTAGAGTGTGGCGGACAGAAACCAACATCCCTACTCCATGACCAAAAAGAAAGGAGGAAAACGAATTCAAATCAAACGCGTTAAATACCAAATCAAGCAGGCGCTAAACTCTGATAAAGATCCTATACCTTTTCTGCTTAAATTAAGAGAACTTGAATCCGAGGACAACGCCTCAATCGCGAAATCACAGAATTATAAACTTATTCCAATAGATTTCAAGGTCAATTACTTAAATTATAAGTTTATTAATAAAGACGATCCTCGTTACAAAGTTTATCGAAATCGTTATCTCTTTGGTCCGGAAGACTGATTAGAACTAATTAATTCACACAATCGAGTCCAAATCCCCGGTATAGCACTTAAATGTGTTGATCGAAAAACGAACGAAACACATACTTGACGGAACGTGACATGTCGCTGGTTCGCAGATAAGAACCGGCAGATTACGGTAGCGCGAAACGGTATCGCAGCTCCGATATAATAAGTTGCGACGGCTAGCCCTTTGTCTTCACAAACACCTAGCCCTTCCCCCGCCAAATTACATCGGGACAGATTGTCATCGAGGCTGCATAATAGCGTCACTTTTAATTGGGACGTCAAGCAGTATAAACGGGCGAGCGTTTGGCTCATTGACGAAATACCAAGGCGGGAAATAGCCTGCGATATTAAACCTAGAAGAAAGAAATACCTAAAGACGATTGATACAGACGATCTGCCCCGATTGAAGCCGTGTAAGTAAAGAACTTGTTTCTATTATTTTATCCTCTGTATCCCCTTATGAAAAAATACACTCAATCACACGTTGACGGTCCGAAATAACCATGAAATTGAGTGTAAACCTTCATGAAACACTCGATTATGAAGGTTTACACTCAATTTGATGGTTATTTCGGACCGTCAACGTATGATTGAGTGTATTTTTTCATAAGGGTCCGTATTAAGAATTTCGACGGCTGATTGATTATCAATAAGTGATCCATACATTGATTAACCAATTGCTTTAAAATATCATTTGCGCGTATGAATATTAATATTCAAGTTCTATAATTGATTTATTGTGTTGTTAGTACTTATATTCTTATTTTATAATATCTTTGTTGCTTTATTGTATTATTCATATGTGTTCTGATTTATAAATTTTATTTTTTTTTATTGTATTAAATTACTGGTAATCAGACTATTAACTTTACTTACTGTCATTCACATTGCCAATATTCAATTTCATTTTACTTTAAATCTTGATTTAATGATTTAAAGTATCCTAATTAGAATTTTGACTTTCCATAATTCGTATCGATAAAGAAGCCTCTGGTTATTCTCTGTGTCGTACATTTTGTTCTGAAAGTCGAAATGGAGAGGCCAAGTGTGGATCCGGATTTAATAGAACATATCCAAACGCTAGCAAACGCTGATATAACAAAAAAAGATTTAACTGATAGTATCGCATATTTTAAAGGTAATTATTTTGTATATTTTGACCGTATATATTCACGGTATATTCAGACCGTGATAGAACGACTTTTTGGTGACAGATTAAACATTTTAAGGTAAACAAATATTAATTTTTATAATAATAATGAAAACAAACAAATTTTCAAACTATTTAAAGAAAATAAGACCTCCAACCAAAACTGTCGAGGAGGAAAATGAAGGACCCATCGATGGAGTCAAACCACAGGACTACGAAGATAGATATTACCTACTCCTGCAGAGCAGCTGCCTAACAAAATTAACTAACGAACCAATTTTTGTATCAAAATTTTTTCCGTGGCACAAAATGTGCGAAGAATACTATTATTCAAGACCGATTAGAGGGATAAACTCTTATATAAGAAAAACAGAATATCATTCGATAACGTCGCATTTGTTTAGATTATCATGGGAAGAAAAAATGTGTTGCATAAGATGCAAAAAAGAATTATTATATGTAAAAAGAGCCATATTCTGTAGAAATTGTATCGAGGAATATTTAATTAACGAGGATAATTTTAAAATAAGAGACAACGTATATATGAACTATCCGAAAGATCGTCAGAATCCAAAGGCTCGCGAAAATGCATGACGAAAGAAACCAAACAAGGAAGGTTACCCGACCAAAGACTGACAGAAGACTGAAAGACGAACTTGACGACAGCAACTAGAAAGGGCATATCTAGTTAAGACAGCTAAACTAAAAAGTATCCAGATAACGAAATGAGAGTAGAGTAACGATATACCCTATATTATATTGCAGAGAACTCATGATAGGGGCATACTTGACGACGATCGCAAAACCTTTCCGTACACCACCTTACGAGATAACAACGTTCTCCCAGCAACCGGGAATATATTTAGAAAAAATTGAGAAAATGCCACAAATCGAGTCAACATGGAAGATAGTAATAAAAATCGAAATTGGCGCCATACAGGCACAAGAACGCCAGATCCAGGAACACCTAACAAAGATAGAGAAAAGTTGCAAGACGTTAACCGACAAGGTAAAGGAGACATGCTAAAGCACATTACGCGTTCTAGAAAAAGATAACAATAAGGTAATATCCTTCCTAAATCGATTAACGACCATTTACGATACACCCAACTTATGAAGAGGATTGATAGACGCAATCGGAACAATCAGCAAAACATTATTCGGTACCATGGATGCCGAAGACGCAAAACTAATACAGGAACAAATTAAAATGCTGCAAGACAATCAACAAACAACAGAACACATATCAAAAAGCCAAATAAAAGTAATAGACTCGTACCAACGAAAAGACAATATATTATATTGCAGAGGGCTCGTGATATATCGCGAAACCTAACCCGATCTTCATCTCCCGAAGCAATTTCCGCCCGCGCAACTAAGAATATAACCGGAAAAGCAACCAGAGCCGAGGATCGCATAGCAGACCTAGCAGTATAGCGTGAGAAAGCTACGACAGATATACAAATAAAATTATACTAACCAAGATAAATAGGCGTCTACTCCCCCGACCTCGTCGCCCGATTACAGTTCGTCCATATCGCCGGACAAAAGCTCGTCCAACACGTAGGGCGGAAGATCCTCCAGAAAGGGAAAAAGCTCAAATAGGATACCCAGGACATCCCAACCCAATGCGCCCTCCTCGTGGTCACCTTCCACAGGCTCGTCCTGCCCATCATGGCTATCCCCATTACTACCGCCGAGAACCTCCTGCGGCGAGTCTACACCAGGCACAACAAACTGGTTAGGCACAACAAACTCCTCGAAAACGAGACCTGGTTCATCCGAACCAGCATCACCAGCACCACCAAGATCGCCAAAATCTGGCGCGATATCACCCTCGTCCTCTTCCTCCTCCAACCCAATTACAGCAAACTTCGCCCACACATCCTCAATTGATCGATGACAACGAAAATACATATCGAAGGACCGTAAGACGCAACGATCTGCCAACAACTAACGACAGCAACAAGCAACGAATAAAATACCTGAGCTATCGCGAAGAGAGTTGAAAGAGATCATAGTAGACTATATTATACCTGATAAGCCCCACCCACCGGTGACGAAGAAAGATACGTCTGAACAGTAGAAGACGATTAGACCACGTAAGAGAACGCTAAAGAAAGTAATGTGAACCTTCAACTTACAGAGTAACGGTATTGATATGCTACGCAATGGCAATAGAAAAACCTGACACAGCACCATCGTACGAAGTGATACCGTTCGACACACAACCAGGGATATACTTCGAAAAAATAGGAAGGATGTATCCAGTAGAAGCATCATGGAAACTAGTGGTAAAAACGGATCTCACCCCGCTAAACACACAGTTAACCCAGGTAACGCAATAGTTGAACGCACCGAAGCTATGTGTAACAGATTACTAGCCTATGATAGCACGTGCAAAAACCTCCATGCAATAATAAGCAAAGGAGAGCAGAGAATACAGCAACTCATAAAAAGAGTTAAAACAATGTACAAAATACCGAATAAGCGACGGAATAGGCTCTATAGCAAAGACACTGTTCGGAATGTTGTGCCGTGCGTCTTTGTCGAGGCACATGGGATATTCTGGAATCGTTGCCGGGTTCCGCACCACACGTTCAATCAAGGGCCAAAGACCTATGTTTCACAATGTTTTGTTGTAGCCCACAGCCACAACCACTAATAATAGATTAATTAAAGATTAACACGTCAGCAGTAAGCGCCTAGCAACTCAAAACGTGGCCTCACGAAAGAATTGCGAAAGCACCCAATAATCTTTCGTAAGACCACCAAATTCCAAGCGTAGGGAAATCAGGAATGAACCCATGCGAGATTGCGAAAATGCTTACGCACCGGAAACTCACAAAGCCGACCAAAGATCGCCCGCATTGTATTAGGAAAGACTGATGCGTAAGCGGAAGCAAGAAGGGATATAAACCATCGCAGGGACGTTCCCGGGAGAGAATAAATTGAAAGCCAGTGAGTGTCGCGTATTGAGCGTAGCTAATTACCACCGAACGCTACAAACTGTATTTCGCGAGTGACAAAGAAGTTATATGTACGAATACTGCCAATAAAATAGTGTTTAGTTACGACAGTGTTGTGGTTTTACCTATACCTCGCCTCTCGTGAGTCCCTACTCTTCAGGCAGACTAATCCCACGATAGATAAAATATTTTGTTACCGCATAGGGGAAGCCCGGGCAAAGTGAACGCCCTGGGCAAAGCGAATAGGCTTTATTTTTGCTCGTACATAGTAGAAGGCGCTATTAGTTTCTAGCAGATAGTATGAGCGATCGGACTTGACGCCATAACAGTGTGAAAAATCATATAGTTGCTCTCGTTAGTTTTTTAAAGAGAAATAATAAATTTTGTATGATTTCTTACAATTTTCGCTAAGGTATGTACCTTCATTATTAATAGTAATTGTTCCTTAATCACTATGAATGCTTTTTTACAAGAATTCTCTCTTTTTAATACTCTATTGAAATATAAAATATTTCATTTATTACTCATACCCACTTTAACCTTTCCAAGTTTGCGCCAAGTAGGTCCTTTGGGCAAAGCGGATGGGGGCAAAGCGGATGACCCATCCTCTTTGCCCGGCCATGTTGTAATTGCTCTAGTTGCAGCCGTGTAGAAAGGAAACGAGCTAAAAATGGAACAAAGTTTGCTAAACATAAGGAGAACACATAGTTCTCATGTTTTGTGTGTTCTGCAAAATATACCAATCCGCCGTCCGAAGACTGGATCCAGTGCAGCCAGTGTGCACCAGATGGGCACATGAAGGCTGCACTGCATATCGAGGACGTGGCAGTTACTTCTGTAAAGATTGCCAAGATTAATTATAGTGATTTGTTTTAATTTTTTTGCTCCATCCACTTTGTCCGAGTGACCCATCCGCTTTGCCCGAGTGACCCATCCGCTTTGCCCGACCCCTCTGGGCAAAGCGGATAATTTTCCTACTTTAGTTTTCGATACCAAAGAAATATAAATGTTTAAGTTCTTTATGTTTTTCTTGTTTTATTTGAACGTTCATTGTATTAAGAAGATTTTAGAATAAAAAAAATTATGATCTTAATTTTAACTGTTTTTTGTTTCAAGTCAAACCTTAACACATCCGCGCTGCCCAGGCTTCCCCTACAACAGCTTTTAAAATATACCTTTATTTAATATGGTTGACATAGTCACGTATACACTTGCTTTGCTTATTTCTAACTGACCCGCCTTGCTTTCCTTCCATTCTCTTTTATAGTTAAGGCATTCGGTCCTGTTGTCAGGCCGTTTCTCCCTTAGTCAGCAGTAACTTTGTTAGTTACTGTCTACGCGGTTCCGATGGGATATTACTCCATCGCTTCCTACTTTCTTCGCACGCGGCAGTTATTTGACACTCTGCCGCTTGTGATATAACCCGTGATGAAATGATGCGGTGTTTCGCACTCATTACATTTCCATTCCTTTTTATATCAATCGCGCTCGGCCCTGTTGTCAGGACGCTTATTGTTTAGTAAGCAGTTGCTCCGTTAGCAACTGTATGTGCGGCTTCGATGGTTTCGCCCTTTGCTCCGGATACTCGTTTTCTTCGCATGCGGCAGGTGTTATCTGATACCTTGCCGCGTGCGAAGTTGTCATCTGATGTGCGGTATTTCGCACTCATATTCACAACAATAGTTACCCGTACTGTTTCGAGCAAAATGGGACACCACGTGGGTTTCAACGTTTTCTTTTTATTTCTCGTTTCTAGCCAAACACCAACTCCACCTCAGCAAACCATAACGTAACTGTTACACAACTTAGAGAGCACGTAAAGAGAACAATGTTATATTTTATTGTTATGTAGAAGAGATGTAAGTATTACACAGCAATTCCTTTAGTTTATTTAATAATAATTTCCCTCGATGCCTACAAAAGGCGGATTTCGACAGCAGGAAAGAGATTGAAATTTCATTAAAAAAAGCCCTTGATTCTTATCGAGATCCCTTTTCCCTCCACAAAAAATTATCGAAATTCTTACGACTCAGTACCGGCGACACGACATATCCCTTCTACGCATTCTTATCTCCCTTTCCTCCGATACTCCATAAAATTTCACACCATCGATCTCCGCCCCAGGGTAAATTTGATGCGTTGACCCAAAAAGGAGAATTTTAAGACGATTATAAATCGTAACGATATGTACGCGTACATAAAAAAAATATATAATACCATATATTATACCTGTACAACAATAATACATCGACAACGATACTGCATAAGAGATACATACGGAATCGCACTACTGAAACGGTGGAAGAAATTTTTTTAATTAAAATAATATCAAAGAAACTGTTGGAAAAACGTTTATTCCATATAAATACGATTAAATTTACATTGTTTTTGAGCATATATTATCTTGGAGATAAACGTCTTGAAGATGAACTATAAGTTTTTATACAAATTTATTCCAAGATTCGATGTACCTTGGCGGAGATATGTGTTGTGCCGCCGGCCTAACTCGGGACACAGGATGTTTTTTCGGGATCGTTGCCCGATACCGCACGACACGAAGAATGCAGGGCCAACAATAAATAATTCCTCAATGTCTTGTTATCCGAGATTAAAATGTCTTTATTCTCCGTTTATAATAAAGATCTAATAGCATCGCGTACAATAACGTTCACTCTGCGTCTTGCTTCGAATTGGCCCGCCTTCCTTTCTTTCCACTTCCTTTTATAATTGCGTCACTCGGTCTTGAAATTAGGTCGCTTATCGTCCCGTCAGCAGTTGCGTCGTCAGCAACTGCGTACGCGATTTCGGGTTGTTACTTCATTGCCTACTTATTTTCATTTTCTGCATGTGACAGGCGTTATTTGACACCCAGCCGCTTGCGATATCGTGGCGTGATGGTACTTCGCAGTCATGACTGAACCGTTTTAAAGTACCCTTCAAACCATTTAACTTTTATTTAAAACATTTTTTCTTTATAGTTTCGAAGATATTCGCGTTGAAAGAAAAAAACGGTTTTTTCAGAGGTATTTC
This sequence comes from Vollenhovia emeryi, assembly GCF_000949405.1. Taxonomy (NCBI): domain Eukaryota; kingdom Metazoa; phylum Arthropoda; class Insecta; order Hymenoptera; family Formicidae; genus Vollenhovia; species Vollenhovia emeryi. The sequence continues at coordinate 19,285 of NW_011966812.1, read as the reverse complement.
ACCCCTTAAACATCAAAATCCGTACATATAAAAAAATACGTGTCTTTTAGATTTTTATGTTTAACAACATATTTCAAGAAGAATCAAATCGGTTCCGGACAGTCACTTAGGGACATGTCACAACTGTGGGACATTCACACGCACACGCACAGCTAATTATTATTTTTAAAAACTAATATAATATTTTATTTTAAAATATAGAAAAAGACTTTACTTATCATTGTGTTGGGGCAGCCGTATACGCCGCACTGTCAAGCGGCGGCGCGGCCACCATACATGTCGCTCGGCCACCATACATTTCGGACCGTGGCTTCCCGTGAAGATTTTTGAGCTTTCCGAAAGCTTTGGAATCAGCCGCTAGAAGTCGAAGAAACTCGTATGCAAAATTTCACTTGATATGATCTGCCAATGCTTCCAATAACACTAAGAGTCCCATTAAAATTTAAAAAATTTCTGGAGCTTCAAAAATATCAGATAAGGCATTGTGCCTTTAGTCTGGATAACCAGTTGCCCACCCACTACCGTGGAGGCATGCCTTATAAACGGTTATAATTGGTCCGGACTAGGCTTGAAAGTCCTTCCAGCACAAACCATCTATTATGATTGGTCCGAATACCATTTATAAGCCTTCCCAGCACCAAC
>NW_011966812.1:9350-17735 GCF_000949405.1 Vollenhovia emeryi | reverse complement strand
AGCACCAACCAGCTACAATGGCTGGTCCGGACTAGGCTTGTAAGCTCGTTGCTTATCGTTGTGTAATCGTTATCCGGACTGCTCCTTTATTATAACTCAAAATTTTTCTCTTCTCGAAAATACGAGAGATGAGATCGATTAGGACACAAAATTGGTTCCTATTTATATTTGTATCCATCGAACATTATTGTTATTGGGAGCATTAGCAAATCATAGCAACGATCAAGTTGAATTTTACATACGAGTTTCTTCGGCTTCTAGTGGATGATTCTGAAGCTTTCGGAAAGCTCAGGTATTTTAACGAAAAGTCACGATCTGAAACGAGTGGTATCACGAGATACTGTAGTGTCGCGGCAAGTACATACAAGCGTAGCTAGAACCGCATGCGTGAGACCGACCGTGTAGTTTACGCGAGTGTACACGAGTTGACAGGCACTCAGATTTTCAGATCCAAACAATGTGTGGTGACCGTGCACTTGACAGTGACGTACGCGGTCGTCACAGTACAGTAAAATTTTAAATATTCAATTTTATAGTATAAGAAAAATATATTTTTACACATATTTCTTGGCAGTAAAAAAACATTTCTTATTTTATTTTAGTAATGTAATATAACGTCATTATTTATATTTTATATTATATTAAATAAGTGTCATGGCATATAGAAACATTTAAGCAGTAACCAATCACAATCATAAACGTAAGGCAAAAAGAAGTAACCAATCAAAATATTGATTTGCTTATTGCTTATGTTTTATTACTTCGGTTTTTCAATATGCCACAGCTTAAAAGTATCAAAGATAGCAAACAAATGGAATATAATAATATGAGTATACAAAGTTCGGAGAAGTGTAATAAAGTAGAGACCAGGACCCCGTGGTTCGTCATTCCCACAGTATTTAAAGACTCCAAACCCTCTCTACCTATATGATCTTCTCTTTGTGTGCGTGCGTGCGCGCGTGCGTACGCGCGTATTGTAAAACCAAAGTGACGACTGTTCCACTTAAAACGTTAAAAACAAGTTCATATTAGAAAATAAAATGTTTTATTTTTATTGATGAAACATCAGATATAACTGACGATAAATAGATGACATTTTATGTTCGACACATTGTGAGATTTTAGATGTTGAAAAACATTGGTAAAATTAATTGATATTGATGCACGACATTGTAATAAAGAAAAATTATTCAATGTATTTCAATCTAAAATGTATAAATGGTAGATTTAATTTTTAAATATTGTTGCCCTGTCATGCGATAATGCATCTGTCACGATAGGAAAATGTTTATCTTTAAAAGAAACTGGAAGAAAAATGTAAACATTTATTAACATTTTCATGTCTTTGCCATTATACCGACACCAAAAGTAGGTAAACCAAAGACCGCTAGTGAATATAGACTAATTAATATCCTGCCGATTTACGAAAAAGTATTAGAGCTTGTAGTTGTTGTCGGGTGCGTTATCACCACTGACACACGTTAATTGCCGCGCCACTCCGTGCGCGGTGTCGAATTTATTTGATAGCCTCTCTCGAGAGGTGTTCTCTTACGAGAACAGAAAGGATTCTTTTGGGAGATGATTCTGGTCGGAGGTCACTCAAAGAAGGCACCGTTGAACTATCACTGTTTAGCTGTATTTAACTGAACGTTACACTGTTGGTGTGTTCCGTTGTTTTTTCATTCTACGATGTCTTGCCCATATGGTTAGACCTATGATGCTAGCAATAATTATCGTGGTACCCGAGCCTATTGAGTACGTAACGTATCTGTTTGAAAGAATGCTTTGATGCTCTCGCTTTAGTAGCTGGTGCAGATATGTATTTTCCATACCATTACGCCGCTGCTCGATTAGACTTTTTATGTATCCCCATACAAAAAAGTCTAATACATTCAGATCAGGCGACCGTGCCGGCCAGGTGATAGGACCACCACGACCTATCCACCTATCCGGATAACGCGTGTTTAACGGAAAATGAAGTTCGTGAAGCAATTGTTGCGCCTTCAATACCATTACACCGGTACGGCCGCCGTACGCGGTGCGCGCGCCTCTTATTGTTAGTTCCCCTCGACGTTCCCCCTCCAGACCGGCGGAGTGACGGAGACAGCACTTACCTCTATATCGTTCTGTCCTTTAGAAGATGCGGACAACTCCACTCACAGAACGCTGGGTCTATATATATATATACATATGTCTATGCTTGTGACACGTGTGCGGAACGGGAGGTTAGGTCGGTGTGTGTTGACGGGGCCGCTCAGCTCGCGGATTCTTGTACCGGTTCGTGCTCATTACGCATCGAACCGTGGTGGAATCGGCACTCAGCTCGTGCCTCGGAAGAGAGGAAGCGGTCGCTCAATACGCGGCCTGGGGTAGACACTCAGCTCGTGCCGTGCTAGGTTAGGTGAGTGATACCGCTCAACGCGCGGTTCTGGGTACCGGGTCCGGCTCAATACGCCTTCTCCGGGGAGGCGACCTGCTCAACTCGCTGGTCGGAGGATTCTGGTCATTCTGGTTCTCTCGCCTCGCTCGGGCTCTTTTATACAGTAAGTTTGTGGGCGCGGGGTAAGAAACGAGACGGGGGAAGAGCGCAAGGTGGGGAGCAACGTTGCTCTTTGTTGTCACGTGTTACAATTTTAAACCCATTGGCATTGAAAAGTGGAAAAAAAATTTTCGCATGAAAACAAAGCTTCCTCTATGAGGAAGCAAAAAGGGTTTATTTTGTGTTGCTGATCCAAACTTTGAAAAAAATAAAAAAATAAACTTAATACGGGTCAATTTTGATCACGATTATATTTTTAAATTAATCAATAGATCGATGCATTTTTGGAAAGAAAATGTTTTTCGTAAGATGAGAGATTCTATTATGAAATAAAATTTTTATAATTTTGCATATATATACAATATATTTCCGTTTTTAAACACGTACGATGTACATTTATCTATTACAAATTTTCTTCTCTTTCGATAAGGCTATATTTTATCAACAGTTTTCTTATCAAGTATAAGAAATACACTTTTGTCATTTTTTGCAAACATATTCTTTTTATTAAAATTAAAATGTTGTTTCGAGTTCTCTATCTTGAAAATTAAAGAAGATATATATAAAAGCAGCTTTATAAAGCTGCATATAAAGCAGCTTTGTATTAATCTTTCGGTCCTATACGATATAATTATTTTATTACCATATTTTTTATTAACTCTGAGAAATATAATTTTATAATTCTTCCTAAATACATTTTATATTCAAGTACTTTTTTATCAACGCTATGTTTTTATAACAGGCTCTTGAAGATTGATCAACGAAGCTGCTATTTTGACGAATGAATCAATATATGGGGCATTGTATAGCGATCTATCGCGTAGCGTGTTGTTCTAAGATAGAAAATTCTCTAATCCTTCTTATAACTCGTTCAACGCGAATTCGTTAACTAGCGATACGTTTTGTTAAAAGCACTTCCTCTTTTGTGGATTTTTGTTGCGAACGGAAACAGAAGGTGGTCAAACGAGTTCCATGTGTTTTTTGTGTAAAATACATTGAATCCGTTTAAATCCTCTATCCGCCACAAGGGCACTTTTCTCTGGCAATATACTCATAATTCCACTTTTTTCAAAAAGTTCCACATCACTTACTCTTCCTCCATATCCTCCAGAAATAAAAATTATAAATCCATCGGGAGATATACAGATTAAATATTTTATTGTATTACATTTTCATATTCCGACCAAGTCAAAGCCTGATGTAGAGCATTCGAAGGTTTTTCAATTTGAATTTCGAAGCAGTCGACGATACCAACTACATTACTAAAATTTAGTCGAAATGGAATTGGTAGTGCTTCTTTCAAACTATCTTTGCTTGGACAATAAATTAACGTTTGTAATACATGAGCTATTTTTTGAACATTTCTATTAAAAATTTTACTCGCTCCTGCTGCAGACAATCCAAATTGATCACCTAGTCTTCTAAAAGTATCATTTTTTCTAATTTTCATAAATATTAATTTTATACGATCGGTAGGAACGCCAGTCAATATCTGTATTTCTTCAATAATCCATAACCATTTGCTTGGAAGTCTCCAATGTAATTTTTTTAATCAGAAGAAACGAAATAATTAGTTAGTCGTAAAGCCGTTCTCTTCATTTCTAACTCTTTTTCTTCAAGTAGATTAGATATTTCATCAGTCGATGGTTGATATTCGCTATGACTGGAACTAGTAACACAGTTTTTGAAGTAGTAGTAGTAGCTTGAGACGCACCGCTACTACTTTCAAAAACAGAACCAATAATCGGTGAACATTGTCCGTCTACCGTAAGTGGTTTCGCTAAGCATTCTGTGTCAGATGCGATAGATCTACATAAAACTCCTTTACTTCTATAATATTTTTTGATAGGTTTTACATTATTTATGTTATTAATAAAATCACTGTTGAGAATTTCAATTTGATTTCCATTATCTTCCTTTTCATTTGGTATATTTATTACTTTCTTCATTGTCTTTGTGAATTGTGTACTCGACTGTGGAGTTGTATTAATATAATTAATTTCTGATTCATTTTCAACCAAGGGAATTACAGAGGTGATTTTATCACTTTTGGCACATGATTTTTTAAATTGTTTTAGAGGTTGTCTCGGATTACTTTCAAAACTTGATGCAGCATTTTCAACATTCTTTTTATGCTCACAATCATCTTCTGATTCCGCTGAAACTTCTGTTATTGTTCTTTTTAAATTTAATTTTTCTGCAGCAAATCTAGGCTTGGAACTTCTTGTTGTATTACGTTGAGGATGACGATCAAAAATATGAGGCACATCTTTTTTTAAAATAATTGGTCCTCCCATCGTAGTAAATCGTATGTAGTTTTCCATATCCTCTTTCAACCGAAACGAAATAATGTATAAATACTTTTAAATAATTTTGTTTATTATTATTTTATAACTTTAAAAACTTGATGTAATTAAAAATTACACATTAAAACATTTTCAAAACAATACTTTTTTCTTTAAATGTTAATAACAATCTACTCATTAAAATACGTGATAATACAAAATAAATCATTTAGAGGTTAGAAAGAGAATATATAAAGTAACGAAAATACAATATAAAAATACAGTAATTGTCTAATATTTACATTGAAATGATCTTCGCAACAGTAATAACATGATTTTGTTGGTTTATCTCGATGAGCCGCTTGAAACCATAATTTTCTTCTCTTTTCATCCTGTGGCATTTGTACAAAAATTTTCTGCGGAGTCTTTATTTGTGTATTTGGACACAAAGGTACGAAGCACCAACGGTATTTTCTTTTAGCACTCGTAATAATGATTTTTTCAATATTAAATAATATTACAAAACACCATAAATAATTTCTTTATCAAACGCTCGTCTCACATGTATGACGAATCGTACATTACGTGACGTCACGCGCGAGTTCGTCTGCTTTGGCGCGTTTTCATGACATTCAAAAATTGTAATTTTTAATAATTTTTTTCTCGGTAATTTTAACGTTTAAAAATCTAGGGGAAAAAAATACTATACAAATGCTTTGTAACGTACGTGTAAATCAGCATAAAACTTTTGAATTAAGACTTTTAAATCTAAAATAAATCAGAAGAAAAAATAATTGAACTCTTACAACGCATATGGGCATACCAATGATATTAGGCTTGTTTTCTGTTCCTACACTAGTGAACTAGTGCAATAAATTGGAGTAAGACAAGCATATTTTTTCTCATTCTAGCTTACTGCACTAGTTCACCAGTGCAGGAACAGAAAACAAACCCATAGATTAATAATCAAGTTTCTCCGTGGGAGACATCGCGATCGTCTATCGTATTACAACCCGAGCGAAGCAGGTACCATGGTAGCAGGGATAACTGTTGCCAGGGTGGTGTTTCGAACTGAGGACACCTTCCTCCTCCACTTAAAATATCGTGGGGAGATTTAACTATAAATATAAGGAGAATCTTCGGGACAGTAGCTTTAGTTGCTTTTAGCTTTAAGCTTTAGCTGTTCAGCTTTTCAGCAGAGTCTTTAGACCTCAGTTCAGTGTTCAGAGTCAGACAGTTTTAGATTAACAGACCTAAGACTTAGTTGTTTTAACTGTTGATTCGAATTTATTCCGATTCAAGGAATTGTTCACTTTAAAATAAAGTAAGCTTTAGTATTAATTAACAACAGTTCATTTCAACGAAATCCTCCATTTCATCTGATCGCTGCCTAATTGTATGGCGAATAGATTTCCTAAGTCAATTTGATCGCTGCCTATAGAGTGGCGGACAAAGCATCAATCTCCTATCTTTATCCTTATGACAAGAAAGAAAGGCGGAAAACGCGTACAACTCAAGAGAATTAAATACCAAATAAAGGAAGCCTTATCTTCTAACCAAGATCCAATTTCCCTATTTGAAACACTGAATAAATTACTATCTGAGTTAGAAAACAAAGAACAAGTTCAAAAATAATTAAGATCAAATTAATCATTAGATTCACACAATCAAGTCCAAATCCCCGGTAAAGCACTTAAATGTGTTGACCGAAAAACGGACGAAACTTTGACTTTGTCAGACCGTGACAGAACGACTTTTTTTGGTGACAGCGGTGGGATGATAAAAGATTGTGTGAAAAGAACTCATACGAACAGTGACATTAGTGAAAATGCCGTTGACGCATACTCCACCCAACGAATCAGCAGAAGGAGCCGAAATACAGCTGAATGATCTACGGGCAGTAATTACTCAACAACAACAGGTAATTCAACAACTTCAAATGGCTCAAAATCTACAACCTCGACAACAGGCTTCAACATCAGGAATTCCTGCCACGACAGAAGGAACATGGGGTAATTATTTGCATTTTTCAATTAGAGATGCACTAGAAGCAGTGCCAAATTTCGATGGAACGAACATACAGTTCGTATATTTTGTCGACGGATGTGAGGAAGCACTCAGCATGGTATCTCCTACTCAAGAAATGAATCTAGTTCGGGCAGTGCGAAATAAATTAAAAGGCGACGCGCATAGATCTATTCTTGGAAAAACCTTTAATAGCATGAAAGAATTAGTTGAATTTTTAAGAACAAAATACGGACTTAGAGAGACAGTTTATGAAGCTCAAGGAAAATTAGCCTACTTATGTCAAAAGAAAGATGAAAAGGTAGTTGCATATGGAAATCGCGTTCGGGAATTAGGGAAACGAATTCTTGACGCACAAAAAAGAGAAACCGGGAAAATAAGTACGGAATTTCAAGATTCTATTGATAAACATTTAAAAATGAGTTTCTTGCGCGGATTGCATAAGACAATTGTAATAACAAAAGAAGGAACGTTCGACGAAATAGAAAGCCGTGCAATCGAGGCCGAGAAGGAATTAGAGACCATCGATATGATAAGGCGAGTCGTCCTCGCAGAGAATGCGCCTACTGAAAAACGAGCCGCGGTGCGACGCGTAGAAGGTGAGATCGTGAGTTGTCAGTATTGTCACAAACGAGGTCATACAGCTGACAAATGTTGGCAAATCAATAAACCGCAGGGTAACTTTAATCAAAATTAAAATCAAAGCAAATCTAACTTCAATTCACAAAAGAATACTAACAATGAATTTAATCAAAAAGCAACACCATCTTCAAACCAAACGCCAAATTCAGCTAAACCAAATTTAAATCAGACTGCAGAATTAACTTGCAGGTATTGCAAAAAGACCGGACATATTTTAGAAGAGTGTCCTAAACGAATATATAATAACAGTATCCGACAGAATGCTCAAAATCTGGGAAATGGACAGACTCCCGTGAGGGCAGGGGCAACTCCGGGAAATGGCAAGATTCGCCCCGCGCGAGCAATTACGGGGGAACCCGAATCCGAGAGCGAACAGTAAATATAACTCAAATAGAAGTACCATCGATAAAATTAAATAGTCAAAATTTTACACAAAATTTAAAATTTTTGGTATACAGTGGATCAGGACCAAATATAATTAAAAGAAATTTTATAACTTCAAACACCCTTGTGGATAGAGATGAAATTTTGAAACTTAGTGGGATTACGACGCATCATGTGACCACCTTAGGGCTAGCACAGATAGACATCTTAGGACGTCCAGTCGAATTTCATTTGGTTAAAGATAATTTTCCTATTCCGCAAAATGGGATATTAGGATCAGATTTCTTTAAGCAATTTCAAGCAAAAGTTAACTACCAACAAAATCAGTTAGAATTAGACGGTACTTTGATTCCTTTTGAAGAAAAAGAAGAAATCTTTGAAATTCCTGCAAGATCAATTTCTGTTATGCATATTAAGATCGCAAACCCAGAATTAAAAGAAGGATATGTTCCTCGTTTAAATGTAACGGAGGGAGTTTACTTAGGAAACGCTCTCGTTACCGTAAGAGAC
>NW_011966812.1:0-4539 GCF_000949405.1 Vollenhovia emeryi | reverse complement strand
TGATAATCACGGATACACCTTTTTCGTCTTTCGAAAAAATATCAATGGATATAGTAGGACCTTTACCTGAAACTTCCAAAGGAAATTCCTATATTTTAACAATCCAAGATCACTTAACCAAGTTTTCCTTGGCGATCCCTTTGCAATCCATAACTGCTGTGCAAGTTGCTGACGCATTACTAAAATACTTTATTTGTCTTTTTGGAGCCCCCAAAATAATATTATCAGATAGAGGAACAAATTTTATGAGTAATTTAATGAAACGCTTCACTAAACAATTCAAGATTAAACAATATAAAACCACAGCTTTTTATCCACAAGCCAATGGAGCATTAGAAAGATCACATATAGTATTAATAGAATATTTAAAACAATATGTTAATAAATTCACTGAATGGGATGAATTATTAGAATTTGCAACCTTCTCATATAATACAAGCACACATGAATCAACTGGATATACTCCATACGAGTTGGTATTTGGAAAATTAGCTAGACAACCTTCTAGTGAAATAATTGACGATGAAAAAGAAAGAAAGTATGATGATTATCTAACTGAATTAATGACAAAAATTCATAATTTACAAGAATTTACGAGAATGTTTAATTGCATCTAAAATTAAATCAAAATTTTATTATGATAGAAAACTTAATCCTGAAGAATTTCAAATAAATGATGAAGTTTTTCTTTTAAGTGAACCCAAAAAGGGAAAATTAGGAGACCAATATTCGGGGCCACATATAATAACTGATATTTTATCTAACGGAAATATTAAGCTACTTGTTAAAGGAAAATTAAAAATTGTTCATCCCAACAAAGTACGTAAGAAAAAGAAAAATTAATTTTTTTTAACTAATGAAATTTTTAAACTGTATTTAAAATATAGAAGCAAGAATGAAGAATTTAATCTACATCTTTATCATCTGGATCTTCCACATTGAAGAAACCTAAGGAATCATCGGATATGACTGTGGAACAACCAATCTCAACGTAACAACTATATCATTATTGGATATCGAAGAATGTAATATACCCGTAATTCAACCACATGTACAAGAAACAAATATTCAACTGCTACAATTGTCAAAATTCGAATCAACAAAGGTCATACAATGTAAAATTTCTATTGCTAGAACAATTTATTATTGCGGAATGCATTCGCATATTTCAACTGTAACAAATGCGCAAGCAGAATATATACTTGATACAACTCTAGATCAATGTAAGAACATGCATAAGACAGGAAGTCTAGTTTTAAATTTTAACAGTATCATAAACGGATTAAAAACAAATTATACAACATCGCGACCAATAACTTTAGCAGGATCTGTAACAACAGATGGACAATGTATCGAAACTCAGTATTCGGACCCATATGGGACTTGGCAAAATGTAGTTGTGCAAGGAATAATTACAATAAGTCTACATTCTTATGAAGCAACTATTAATATTGAAACAAATAAAATAAATTTAAAAACAGGAACTATTTGTCAATATTCAGATGAAAATTGCATAGATATCGAAGGAAGATATACATTTTGGGAAACAATACCTAATGATCATTGCAAATTTAACCATTATGACATTTTGTATGAAGGAAAAGCAAATAAGATGGTCAGTGAAATTAATGAAAAATTACAAATTATTTATTCCTTGTCAACTCAGGACGTAACTTTCGCTTTATCACAAACAGGTGAAGAGCTTCTTTGTGGATATACTTTAATTAAAACAGAACATCCTAAACTAGTAATTCTAGAAATTAAAAGCGGAGAATCTTTAAACAAAAAACGAAAAATTTCGGTAGAAAATTTAGATATTTTTGCATACGTCAACTCAAAATTCGTTTATGTAGAAAAACACATTCGCACACAAATTAATCACCTATACACAGATGTACTCAAACAACGCTGCAATTTGGAACGAAGAGTAATGAAGAACGCACTCAGCCTTGCAATTCATGCACCTGACGACTTTGCCTATCAAATTATGAAAGGACCAGGATTTATGGCAGTGATTTCGGGAGAAGTTGTACATATCATCAAATGCACTCCTGTGGAAGTAAAAATTCGACACACCCAGGAATGTTACCAGCAGTTACCAGTATTCAAAGGAAACGAATCATACTTTTTGGTTCCAAGAACACATATACTTTTTAAAACTGGAAGCCAGACATCATGCAACAAGATCATTCCAACAATGTATTTATTAAACGACGGATGGTATCATATAGCACCAATTTTGGAATACAGCAAACCTCCAGAAACAATGAGACCGATGTCTCAGCCAACTTGGCATTACAGCGATCCCGAATCATTGGCAGCGAGCGGCATATACTCAAACAACGAGCTCGAAAATTTACGAGATCATATCATGTTTCCAGCAGAGAAGAACGGAATTCTAAACACTATGGCTCGAGGCGTAAGAGGAGAGCCAACCTTAACGCAAGGAATATCTCTTTCACACCTACTTGATGAAAATTCATTGAAGAAAATAACCGAAGACACTTGGAAGAAAATTTGGGGAACATTTACATTTGTTGGAAACACAAGTGCCGGAGTAATTGGAATATATTTCCTATTTAGAACGATGAAACTAATAATGGACACAATTATACACGGTTATGCAATTCATACTATATACGGATGGTCTATACATTTAATCGGAGCGCTATGGGACTCAGTAACAAATTTATTAATTCACCTAGGCAATGGAAGAACAATTAAGGAAAAAGAACAAAAGGAAGAACAACCTACAACTCAACCTAAAACTCAAGAAACTCAAGAAATCTCAATTCAAACAAATGAAGAAAACACCAAACCAACATTAACATTAACAGAAAACATTAAACAACAAAACGATATAATCTCAATAGAAAATGAAAAGAAAAAAATTATTATCCACAATGAAACTCAAAGCATTTACCCGCGATTATAATAATCAAATTTTAAACGAAAACACCATGCTTGAAGATATCAATCACATATATAAAACATTATAATCATTACTTTATAAGAAATTATTGTAATCTTTATTTTATAAGTCAATCATTATAAAATATATATATCACAAAAAAAACATATAAAAAAAGGAATAAGATTAAACGACACTCGGTATATAGCACCTGTCTTGGTAGGGATAGTCAGGATAGGATTACATTAATAAGTATCGACCCGGTAACAATACTGGCTACGATCAGTACGTTCTGAAAGGCAATCGAAGTACGTTCAGAATTAAATCAAAGAAAGTTTATAAGGAAAATTCAGCAACTTTAAAGGTAAATTAATATATACACAAAATTTAGAAATTATTAAAAAAATAATAAATAATAATCAAAATTTAGAAATTTTTTTCAAAAAATTTTAATTAATTAAAAATAAATAATTTAGAAAATGAGACCACCAATTAGAAGCATAGAGGAGGGACCAATCGACGGGGCAAGACCCCAAGACCATTCAGAAACCTATTGGATGCTGCTAAGAAGCAGTTGTTTAACAAAAATTGTCAACGAGCCGATATATGTGTCCAAATATTATACGTGGACGAAATTGTGTGTGGAATGTTATTTTGTAAGACGATTTAGAGGAATAGATCCGTACGTATTTAAGGAAAATTATCATTCTATAACATCAAGATTACATAGATTAAGTTGGGAACATAAATTATCCTGCATACAGTGTAAAAAGGAACTGATGGGGGCAAGACCAGCCCATCAGTGTAGAGACTGTATAGAGGAGTACTTATTGTTAGTCAATGAAGAAATGTTTAATACCAGGGAAAATGCGAAAATGAATTATGAAACCGAGATGTTTAAAAGATATTAAAAAAAAAAAGAAAATTGTAAATCCAAATTTAAAAAAAAATCAAATCATCATACCTTGCACTATATACCATATTATACTTAAAAATCATACAATGTTATATTTATATTATATTATTATACTTTTATACTTTATAAACCATATATACCATGTTAAACTTTATATACCATATATACAAAATTATAATTTATATACCATAATCATATTATATCATATTATATCACAAAAACATTATTAAAAAAAATAAAAAATACTTTATATTATATTTTATATATCATATATAGATCATATTTTATAAAAATCATATTATATCAGATAACTAATAATTTAGATTATGTTTTACAAATAAATATATATATATTAAATATAATCTTTAAATACTTTTAAAAAAAAGAAGAAAAAAAAAGAAGAAAAAGAAATAAGTGGGAAATATTAAATATTTATTAAGTATTTTAATTTCATCAATATTTTCATTAAAGGGTTATTGATTAATATTTTCAATATATTCCCGTTTATTTTTTTTAGACAATTCCAATTTAAACCCTAATTCATAATAGTAGAGACATTTTTCAAGCTTATAAGGCTCATACGTGGCAACATAATGTATCACGTTACCACGTATGACTTAAGGGGGAAGGTGTTACAGACGTATAATTTTAACTAAATTATTCAAATTAAATTTTTAAAAGAAACTCCTGAGAAAACACTCGGAACATTCCT
>NW_011966811.1:17579-34935 GCF_000949405.1 Vollenhovia emeryi | reverse complement strand
TTGATTCATCGGAATCGATTCTTTTTTTCCCGATTAATCGATTATAAAAATCATAGCTCTAAAAAATAATCGATTCTCAAAATCGATTCTTTTAACAAATTACGGCATCACTACCGTGGCTGCCTTGGTAGAAAGGAGATAGAAAATAATATTCGCTCCTCTCTCTCTCTAATGCCCGAAGCCAAGCCGAACTTACCCGAGCCGCTGCCGAGCACGGGTGCACATGGACACGGGTTACGCTTTACGCTTGCGTATGTATGTATGTACCGTCGTGCACCACAGATGGGGCTGGAGTGCACCCTGTGCACCTCCGACGATGCTCGCAGCTCGAGTGCAGCTCCGATGGTGCTCGGAACCCAAAGTTTTCAGTTTAGTGTGTTTAGGCAGGATTGAGAAATGTGTTTGGCCGTTGAGGAAAGGACACGTAAAAATCCGATGCTGAGCTCTTCATTACTTTGACACATCCTTCCTCGCGTCGTCTCTCGTCTCTCGCAGTTACTCACAAACGGTAGAATGCGATAAGGAAGCTCGAACGAGCTCGGTACGAGGGACATTTATATTTATATTTAAAAGCAAAGAGGAAAGCCGAGACAACTGAGGAGACGCCAAGGGAAATAAGGAAGAACGGAAGACAACAGATGTCTACATCGCGAGAGCCAGTGACTCTGATCTTCCCCATTGATAAACGTTATCGGCATTGATGGCTCTGTCGTGGCGTTAGATAGTAACTCGATAAAATTTACGAAGCGAACAGTCGACATGGCAACAGGCGACGGTAGACGTGTTGCTCTGCTAACAGGTATCACCGGCCAGGTGAGCGCTTTATATTTCTTTCCGTAGGAAGATTTAATTTCAGCTAAACTTTCTCGACGCTGCCACAGAATGCTCGACCCGTCAGCACGCATGGTATTCAGATCGAAATGTTGCATTTCGATTAAAATCTCCAAGACGTTATGTCACTTAATTGTTACACGAATTCGTTACGATTACATTCATTTCTTTCGTTTGTAACAAGCATTTGGAATTTCCTTCGAGGCGACGGAGGTTTGTACTGGAGTCTTTTGTCGTAATCGCAGGATGGCTCTTATCTGGCGGAGTTCTTGCTGGAGAAAGGGTATGATGTGCATGGCATCATCAGGCGGGCCAGCTCGTTCAATACCGCGCGCATTCAGCATCTCTACGAGGACCCGAAATGTCATCGGCAGGGTAAAATGAAGCTGCATTACGGCGACATGACGGACTCGAGTAGTTTGATCAAGGTCATCAGCGCGATACAGCCGACGGAGATTTATAATCTCGCCGCACAGAGTCATGTCATGGTACGTGTTAATTGTATACAGAGTATTTATGCTGGGTGTCCCTGAATGGTCCCCATACAGCACCAAAGCTTTCAGAAACATTTTAGAAACATTGCAACATTGCAAATTACAATGTAATATTGCACAGACGGTCCAGAGACATTCAATTGTAATATTTTGCCAGCAACGTTTCAGTAACCTTGTAGAAATATTATAAAGTTTGCAAAATATATTTGTAACGTATTATAATGTTATTTAGATTTTTCAAATTTATATTATTTCTCGTGTATTCCAAACGCAGCCTAATAGTCTCGGAATTTCCGATATTACTGCATGGTATCGGTAGGGTACTTCAGATTTTAATAGATGAAGTTTGAGAATATACAATATAATAGACGTCCAAGAGCGATAAGAAAAAACGTTGCAATTTTTTCTTACATATCTCTTGGGTGTCTTTATATTAGCAAATTTTATTTATTAGGTTGTTCGGAAAGTTTGTTTTTCAAATTTCCTATCTATTATAAATACATATATAGGAAATTTAAAACGAACTTTCCGAACAACCTATTAAAATCATAAAGATCCTGCATATTTATATAAATAACGTATAATGAAATCAATATTACAAATACATTGCACCGTGCCATTACTGCAATGTTACATCGTAATACGTCTGAGAGAGGACATTTCAATGTTGCTTCAAGCTTGCAACAATGTTGCTGAAACATTTCGCAAGCTCCATGCAATGTTACAATGTTGCAGTGAAAGGTGTATGCAATGTTTCTGCAATCTTTCGGTGCTGTATGGGTCTGTACAAACTTTCGGAATAAGTTCCAGGGACCTAAACAAGCAGAAATGTCCCCGTGAACATGGGGTCGGAAACGCTTGCTTCTGGAGTTACAACGTTTCAAAGTTCCCCACAATGGCTGGAGAAATTATCACGTCAAATCGCATAGGCGTTACCAAGTTCTAGCACCGTGGACATTAGCCTTTACAGATGGTGTCGCAGCCGTTCACGATCCGCTGGCGAAGAGTTGCTACGTCTGGTACCGAGATAGAATAAACAAGGGTTTTCAATAAATAAACTTTGTAATACCTGTGCGATTTGACGTGATAATTTCTTCAGCCATTGTAGGGTACGTCGAAACGTCGTAACTCCAGAAGCAAGCATTTCCGACCCCATGTTCATGGGACATTTCTGCCTGTTTAGGTCCCTGGGACTTATTCCAAAAGTTTGTACAGACCATTCAGGGACACCCTGTGTGAAATATAATCCTTGTTTCTTGACAAACATGTAAGCTTTTTGTACCCTTTTCACTTTTTCATATTCTGTAACTCTTGTTACTTTGACACACGATTATTTTGTAGTCTTCAGATTCCGACTGGTTGGCACTTGACTGACTTTAGAATGTAATTAAGACGCCTTTCACTTGAAAAGGACCGGAATTCTCGGTCGAAACGTTGTGTTATTTCCTTAAATAAAAGATACGTCGAATAATGTTTCCCATTACGTTTGTTCCAACTAATCACTGGCGAAGAAAAGATTCTTAGTATTGTTTATATTAAATAGACTGAAAACTGTGTAGTGTGTATTATATTATTGTTTTGTGATAGGTAAGCTTTGAAGTGAGCGAATATACCGCGGAAGTAGACGCCGTAGGAACGGTAAGACTACTGGACGCGATACGTACTTGCGGATTGGAAAAATCCGTAAAGTTTTATCACGCATCAACGTCGGAGCTCTACGGCAAAGTGATGGAAGTTCCGCAAAATGAGAAAACGCCATTTTATCCACGTTCCCCATATGGTAATTGAGAGCTGTGCACTTTTGTATTAACTACATGTATGTCAAATAGTTTTATACATTCCCTTTCAATTTTTTAGCTTGTGCGAAGTTATACAGCTTCTGGATTGTCGTCAATTATAGAGAAGCGTACAACATGTTTGCGTGTAACGGCATATTGTTCAATCACGAAAGCCCGCGGAGGGGCGAGACTTTTGTCACGAGAAAGGTGACGAGATCTATAGCGAAGATACACCTGGGTCTGCAGGACGTCCTCGAATTGGGAAACTTGGACGCGAAGCGAGATTGGGGCCACGCAAAAGATTATGTAGAAGTAAGCAACATTTCGTGACTTGGAACATAAAGTTCGTCACTCGTGAATGAATGAATCGGACACTCTAAATTTCTCGATGCAATCTGTGCCGCGTGTAATGTGCAGGCAATGTGGCTGATGCTCCAACAAACCCAGCCGGACGATTACGTCATAGCAACGGGAGAGATGCACAGCGTGAGGGAATTTGTAGAAATAGCATTCCAATATGTAAATCGTACGATCAAGTGGCAAGGCGAGGGGGTGAATGAAACTGGGCACGACGCGCAAAGCGGTCAAGTTTTGGTTCGCATAAATCCAAAATTCTTCCGGCCAACCGAAGTGGTGAGAAATTATTATATATAGACTAGAGAGTATTAAAAGATAAATTTTATAACAAGAATAAAGGCTTATTGTTGCCAGTAAATAATTAACCAATGTAGGAAATTAATAGTGGACACAACTGGCAAATCCTAATTAAAGAAATCTATTGCGAAAAACATTACCTCAGCCATGGTTTGAACCTGGACCTCCCTACATTCTAGGCATAGTGTAGGCCCTGCCTAGAAAGAAGTAGGGAGGTCCAGGTTCAAACCATGGCTGAGGTAATGTTTTTCGCAATAAATTTCATTAATTAGGATTTGCCAGTTGTGTCGACTATTAATTTACTACATTAATCAATTTTATACTCTAACGTTTACGTTTGATTGTTCATCTTCTTTCTGTTTTTCGACAGGATGTACTTCTAGGCGATTCGTCGAAAGCAAGAAGCAAATTTGGATGGAAACCGACTGTTACATTTAAGGTAATTTTCTGGGTTCATTACAAAAAAGTAATTCTCAAAATTTAACACTCTACATGTCTCCAAATATCATATGTAATTGTGCGTGTTATTGCAGGAACTCGTAAAGGATATGATGGATTCTGACTTGGAGCTAATGTCTAAGAACCCAAACGCCTAACAGCGTTATTTTAATTGTGATACGGCCAAATACGCATTTGTCATTTTGTTTCCGTATGGAATGGCAGTATTTAAGAATTTTTATCTACTTTTTGTAAATATTATATAAATATTTTTTAAATGTCCTCGAAACTTTGAGGGACGAATAAGATTTTTACTAAACAATGTAATCTAATGGCAATAATATATTATACAGAAATACGAGAGAGGACTACTGAAATATCTAATAAACTTAAGGTGAAGCATCCAAGAACGTATCGAATAATTATGATTGATTATTAGGGAGAGGAAAGTGAAAGATGCGGTTTAGAGACATGACTGTATCATTTTATATCAAACGAGATAACGAAAAATAATCCTTTATATCAGTAAAGATACGTGTAAAATCACGCAACATTTTATTTAATAAATCGATTGTTATTGTAGATATAATACTTATCTAATCTACAACTGGCTATTATCTTTCAACCGGTCTTGTTGCTAAAATTCATGACTACACCCGAAAAAAATGGAAATATCTCATTATATACATATGTCTCAATCATGTAATATCTAATTATATCCAATTCTAAAATGATCAGATCTTTAGAGATCTGACACTTTTATTAAATATTCAATATTATTATCTATTGAAATCTAATTATGTTCTCTTAGGGCATTTAATTATAGATTTAGTTAGATCTCAATAGATAACAATGATTAAGCTTATAATCGACCGTAACTGGCAATGTGTTTTTCAACACATGGTTGAGACGCCCATCTAAAGTGAATTGAGGTCCAGGTTCAAACCCTAGCTGATATAATCTTTTGTACTCTTTTTGCCGACAAAATTTATAGTAGATTGTTCTTGATTAACTTGGTTGTCTATATATTTTATTATGACTTTGCATTTTTTGAACGCGCACACACACACAATGTGCAAAATCCGACCGGCAACTCCACATAGTGCAACCTCCACATAGTGCACATTGGGTAACGCAAATGTCGGCGGTAAATATCATTTTTCAAGAGAATACATGGTTCGCTTCAAAGTCATGTAACTCTGTCAAAAAAAATCGTAGGATAATTTAAAAAAAAGCATTTGGTAGGTAAAATGTTGTCGATTATAGAACTCGTATCAAATTTTTTTAGAGAAATTTTTTTATCAAGCTGCAATGTGTCAAATATACATATACGTAATTTTAAGGAACAAAACAAGGTATTCTTTTTTAAAGCGCAAAACGAAAAAAATCGCAGGATAATTTTTAAAAAAGCATTTGGTAGGTAAAATGTTGTCGATTGTAGAACTCGTATCGAATTTTTTTAGAGAAATTTTTTTATCAAGCTGCAATGTGTCAAATGTATACGTAATTTTAAGGAACAAAACAAGGTATTCTTTTTTAAAGCGCACAACGAAGAAGATGAACATATTTAAATAAATCGTCGACAGGGTTTTAAAGTTGAGACTTCAAGTTTTAAAATGCTCGTTTAGTTTTGAGTCTACGATGATTTTTCACCGAGTTTCAGTGGTTTGAGGAGTCTTGATCCGCGCAGCTGTTTCCCCACCCCCCGCAGTTGCACCTGGAATAATGAGAGCGCGGCACGTCCCTTCCCCTCGTTCCCCCACCCTCCCTCCCTAGCCGCTGCGTCGGTGCCACCACCCCCTCCCTCTCGCTCGCGATCGTGCGATTGTAAACAATTGGATACGCGCGCGGAGGAGCCAGGCATCGGGAAGGATGCGACTGACATGGGCCGAGGGCAGGTACGCGCTCTGCCTGCTGATCCTGCAAGTGCGGCTGACGAACTCGCGGACGTCCTGGCGGCTGAACGCCGCCGACAAGGTCGTGAAGACGACCGACTTCGTGAGCGCGATCGAGGACGATCCGATCTTCGATATCCTCGCGGGCAGCGTGGTCACCGGCAACGGCCAGGCCTGGAGCAGGACCGCGACGTCGGAGAAGCACGAGAAGGTGCAGATATACTGTCAGGAATGCAAGGGCTTCGCCAGCCAGGAGAGGTGAGAGCCCCCGGCCGGCCGTGTAACTATCCTGCCGCAGGATCGCGCTATTAGGTTATGAAAGTTACAGCTTGTCTCCCTTCGGTTCTTCTCCCCCTCGGTCTCTCCCTGCCCTCCGCACGCCGCATTGCAATTCGATATAAAGCATAGGTGCGTCGGATACTTTCGCGAGCGAAATAAAAGACCTCTGGTAAGCCGTATTGTTTCAATTATTTAAATTGGCCAGAATCTCTTGGGCGTCAATTCTGTGTCTTACGACACAGCGAAAGCGCTGAAAGCGAGCAGGCCTGGTCTCTTTCGAAGGGGACAGTCGGAAAGAGACGAAGCTACTCACTTTTAGCATCTTCACTCTAGGGCAAGATACAGAATTGACCCCCTGACCTTCCCGCAATTCAGTTTGTATCTTACATTGTAGTCCACCTGCATGCGTATAGTTTCTCCTTTTCCTTGTGTTACCACCGTATACACAAGTGACGCCATTTATGTGACATAATTTTCTTTTTCTTTCTGTAGTTAGCGTTTTGTGTGTGGCTTGCTGTTCATTCAGTGTTAAAACAGCCCTAACTTTGGTCCCCTTGGCAGACGACTCTCGTCGTACGTGTTGAAGGACACGCAAAATATCAGCGAGTCCTACCCACTTACCTCGCAAGTGTCGAGCGAGCAGGTGACCTGCGCCACCGGCCAGCAATGCGACAACATAATATTGGACTGCGGCAAGCCGGTGAATTTCACTTACTATGACAATCTGATCGGCGTGGCGAACCGGAACAAGCATCCGTTGGTACCGGAGCCCAATGTGGCGCTCATGTTCAAGAAGAACGGCGGCAAGAGTGTCGACGTCGACATTGACCTGCTGGAGAGACGCTTGAAGAAAGCGAAGCGGGAGGTACATATTTCGAAACCTACCAACCAATTGGAAGAAATGTCTCGCAAAGCTGCGAAATTAGAGTCTAGCATTTTCGTTTTCACTTGAGTCTTCGCTTTAAGCACTTTCGCAAAAAGGGACCGTGAGCGCCTTTAGGTCCAAGCAAGATGTTGGTAGCTTAACAATTGTAATGTAAAATGTGATTTTGTATACCGTTTCCCACCTTGTCCTGCGCGCCGGTTCTTTTCGGACACAAGGCAGTTTTATTTAGATGGAATCGTCGTCGGCAAAATCACGTATTAAAATCGGCAAACGATTAATTTTCTTTACAGTACGGGGAAGGGGTATTGAACGTTAAATATAGCATTTAAAAAATTAATCGCTTATCGATTTTAATATGTGAATTTGCTGACGACAATGATTCCATCGAAATGAAACTGTGTTACGTCCGAAAAGAAATCGGCGCGCAGGACAAGGTAGAAAACGGTATATGAATTTACATTTTAGATTACATCTTGGACCTAAAGGCGCTCTCGTTTGCTGGATTTATGTCGTAATGTTTCTATTTAACTCTATTTCTTTTACAGTCACACAATATTTATGTCTTCTGGATAAACTAGACTTTTTTTCCACCTTTTTGCACATTTTTATATGTATCGAATGACTACAATGAAGGTTTTACGTAACGCAACTCTTCTAATTTCTCTTCAATTTCCAATTATAGAAACCAAAATCTGTCCAGCTTTATAACCAGATAGGAAATTTCTGGCGTATAAAAGGTGATGCGCAAAGATCAATCGAGTGCTTTCGTAGAGCGCTCGCTGTGTCACCGCACAACGCAGAAGTGCTCTTGAACTTGGCTAGAGTATTGCTGGTGCAACATTACTTGGACGACGCGACGTACTTAGCCAGGCGATCCTTAGAGTTGCAACCTCCGGATCGCAACGCGTGGGAGCAATATCTTACACTTGGACAAATATTCAAGGTATACAAACAATAATTTATAGTAGCAGTACAGCCGTGTAAAATATAATGCTTTGAAACATCCGCAAAATATTTTATAAATCACTTATAATAAAGATGAAATGGAGATTATATAATAATTAAATTGATATAACTTGTTAATTGATAGTAATTCATTTGCTCTTTTAATTGTTTTCTTAGAAACTAAACTTCAATCAAGTTACTATTGTAATCGTTTACTGTTTCTGTTACATTCAACCATCGTGCGAAACTTAATGCAGTTTAACAACTTTTTTTCCTCTGACGCTGCAATTTTCTTGAACAGTGGCACGTTCCAAAAGTATGAATAATTATTCATTTAATTTTCCAAAAATGTGTCAGTAAACGACGAAGGAGAGTTCGCTTATTGTCACCAGTAATGATTAGAAATGAGACGGGAAACTAATAGTCAACCCAACTGGCTAATTATTTAATCGATTTATCACACAACGTTTCGACCCTATTTTTTGGGTCCTTTTCGAGTGATACTGCAAATCAACAATAACTCGACTTTGTCTTATTCGACGACGATAATTAACTCAGGTGCGTTACGGAACTTTAATAACTCGACTCTGTCTTATTCGACGACGATAATTGACTCGGGTGCGTTACTGAACTTTTAACTACTTAACGAAATCCTTTTATTTATTTATTAACCTACATGTTTCATAACTACGTCGTTATTGTTGATTTGCAGTATCACTCGAAAAGGACCCAAAAACTAGGGACGAAACGTTGTGTAATAAATTGATTAAATAATTAGCCAGTTGGGTTGACTATTAGTTTCCCGTCTCATGTGCCAGTAAAGTTCAATATTGGATTCATTTTTATTTTACAGGCATATGGACACTTTCAAGAGGCAGCTGTACACCTGCGTCACGCACTGGAATTAAAACCAGATCTTTCCGATGCTGCCGATGCATTAAAAGAGGTCGAGTCACTGCCGCTTGCAAGTATACACGTGTATACGTTGCTGATTATCGTCGGCTTGGTATGTAAACTAATGGACCACATAAACGCTCGCAATTTCTATGGAATACTAACAGTTATAAATCAAATTTCTAGCATTTTCTTATATCTTGAAATAAGTTTTTATCTAATCGATTGTATGAAAGGACAGGAATCTTTCTTGTTCCCTCCCGTAAACGGATGGAAATCGTTGCAAATACAATCGTTCATTGTTGTAGGTGCTCGGTGTCCTTTTTGTTGTGTTGACCAGCGTGGAATGTGACGAGGATTCAACTCTAGTCAATGGACAGCTTCAGCGTCCAGTCCAACGACATTTCAGTCGTGCTATGGCTATGCGCAGCTTGCGGCTTAACGTTGCGCGCAATAAACGCTGTTGATGACGACGATTCATTATTGACGAATCAGTCGTTCGTACATGTGATAGAATAACTTCTCATGCCATAACGACTTATCTCCCTACAAAGTTATTTGTAACATGATAACTCGCAATAATTCTTGGGATGCACTAACTGTTTATTATATATCTCCGGAGAAAAATATATGAGGAAATGTACAAGAATTTCATCGCCACTTTATTCAGACCGGATCCAAGCTATTATCAAACATAATTTTGAGTTTAGACTCTCAACTTCCATCCAATATTTATTTTTATCTTATCAACGTGTTTACAGAAAATAAAAAATATGGAATGTCATATGCATATATACCAGAATTACAGTTCTCTTTCAGTTGCGCTATCACATATATATATATATATATATATAATACAATACATTGTAACAGTTTCTTTCAATTACCATATACACGAAACTAGAATAGATACAAGTGATACGCTTTTAATTTGCTTTCCGCGTATATCACTTTATAATACGATTATGTGGCTGTAAGTGATATATTAGTACCTGATTAGAGCTGAAGATTAGCTGTAACATACAGAATGTCTCAAGAAAGACGTGAAATAGCAGCAGAATTCTATTTTTAAAATCTTTTATAAATTAGAATTATAATTTTAGAGGCAGAACGATGCGAAGTTAGACATACAAAGAATTTCTATAACAAATGATAGAGTTTCTACTCCACTGTTTATTCTGAAAATTTTTATTTTACTGAAAAAAAAATTCTATCGACGAAAAGTCTTTGGAATGTTCGCGTAAGTATGCATTTGCTTCTACTTCTGCGTTGGAGCTGCAAATATTTGTTTAGATTGTTGATAATTTTGAAAGGAATCTAAAATTATATTACTAACATATAGATTAACATCTTTTACTCATAATTATTTTGTTTGTAATATTCAATGATTTGATAAATCTCACCTAAATACTCATTTCTGCAACAAAGTTTCCATTAACATTAACATCTTGCCGACCGTTCTAATTCTTAAAAATAACATTTATTACATGCATATATTTAATTGTTATTTGAAGAATAATTCTCTTATATATATATGGATATAAAAGGTTTCGTTCTTCTTTAACGTTTAACATTAAATATTAATATAGAATTAAATAAGAGTTATTAAATATTAATAACTCTTTGATTCGCTGCTAACATCTGTATACAACTTATGACATTCTCCGCTGTCACTTCGCACCTTTTTGAGACAGTTTCTACGAGGGTGAGTCAAAAATTATCTGCACTTTTCGTTCTACAATTTATTTACACAAAAATAGGGGTTCAATGTATACATCATTTTTCAACATAGTCTCCTCCCTTGGCAATGCACTTAGTCCAGCGGTCCACAAGCTTGCGTATTCCTTCCAAGAAGGTTTTCGATTGCCACTTTTGCACCGCTTCCTGCACGTCTACGTCTGTAGAAAATTGGCGACCTCGCAAAGCATCCTTGAGCGGCCCAAACAGATGAAAGTCGGAGGGAGCAAGATCTGGGCTGCAGGAAGCGGTGCAAAAGTGGCTTTGCGACCAATCGAAAACTTTCTTCTTGGAAGGAATACGCAAGCTTGTGGACGGCTAGACCAAGTGCATTGCCAAGGGAGGAGACTATGTTGAAAAATGGTGTACACATTGAACCCCTATTTTTGTGTAAATAAATTGTAGAACGAAAAGTGCAGATAATTTTTGACTCACCCTCGTATAAATAAAAAGAAATATATGTAATATGAAATTGCATCTAAACACTCATTCAACAAGATTCACACTAACAATATGTTTAACAAGGTTATTCTACATTAAAATTTAGCACGGGATAATGTAAATAACATTGTGTACAATTTATCTAAATAACGAGCCATAGGTAATATAGTAGGATTCTACTTTTCACCGAAGAGGGACAGTTGTTTCTCGTTACGTCGAAATTTTTACATGTAATCCTCAAAGGTGTGTTTAAACATTTCTAATATAATATCCTCTTCCAATAACTTATTACATAATGCTTATGAGATATGTAGATATAAAATAATTGTTTGCGAATACTTCCCTTACACGAATTTAAGAGAGAAGCTTAAATCGAACATTAGAAAAATTATAATATCTATTTTTGCTAAACAGAAAAGTTTAATTATTCTATTATAGAATTAACAAATTTCGAGACTTAGTTTCCGCGATCGGGATTAAAAAACATCTTGAAACTTATAAAAATTTAAAAATATTTATTTCGTAACATCGTCGAATATCCTTCGCTTGATTAAGTTTATTCTCGGCATGAATTTATCAATTAACATATGCACGAAAAGCAAAGAAGTAGAGAATAATGTATTTAAAGTAAACTATGACAACATTGCTGCTATTTCTTCAATGGAAAACTTAGCTTGACTCAGGTGTGTTAAATTTGAATAAATAACTTTATGGACACTCAGTGTACGAGGGAATTAGGCCTTATCTTTACAATAGGCCTTGTAATATTTACAAATGTTGCAAGCTAACGGTCGAGGCCAAACACTATACCGTTATACATTGGATATGTAATATGTTGTACACTTACGTGAATAATGAACAAAAACATATCTGTGCAATAGAAACTACTGGAAAAACAATATTGGAAAAATTAATTGCACACTATTAAACTTTTGCTATAAATTTATGATATATATAGAAATGTCGATTTGAATTGAAGGAAAATTATTTGCTTTGTATATCTAATTGGTCAATTTTTGCAAATTAGTGGGTACGTTAATAACTTGCAAAATTCCGAAATAGAAACCACAATTTGTAGAAAAATTGTTTCATTAAAAAAAATAACAGAAGTCCTTCTGTTAGAAAGCTCGATGCTTCTTTAGGGTTTAATATTTGCTTCTTAATAGTATTAATATAATAATGAATACATAAAATATATATTAAACGATATTATCTAATAAAAGGACAGCATTCGACTCACCGGTACTTTGCAACCATACAGTGTTCGACTCATGCAACGAATTATATGAATACCGAAACATTTAACGAAAATTGAAAAATTCACAAAAATGCATTCATTCTTAATGTGTTTGAGTAAATCAAGAGAAATAGCTAACTAAATATTACATAAGAATAATGTCTTTTTATATATAACCAAATTGAAATCAGTACAATATTTTATGTTTGAAAAAGTTGAAAAGAAAACATGAATTGAATGAATACTGTGCCTCTGTAAGTACTAAACACATATTATTAGCTATTGCGATCTGCCTCGAATTTGCTTCTAATTTGTTGGACTAGTTTGTACAAGGCACTAAATGCATCTGATATATATCGACATTTACACATACAAAAAATTATGTTATGTTATCTCCAAGTACACTGAATGTCCAAAAGCGATTAAGATGAGTTTTTGAATGGTATTTATAAGTACAATACTATTATATAGAGTGCTGGAGAATCGTGCAACAATCGCGAGAAGAGGGCAGTTTATCGAAGGACAAAAAATAAATTTAAATCAATCTGCAGAGTAAACATTTTTTATATAAATTGTTCTCTTGGGAGAGAAACCAGACCTCTATATGCTACTAGACTGCTACCTTCGAGCTGTGGTCTGGGCATGCGCCAGGCATTATGGAAGGCGAAAGAGGAAGAGATGGACAACGGTGAAGAGGAACCAGTGGAATCAATCATAAGGAGAGAAGATTGGAAAAAGTATGCAGTATTTTTTGGATTCTTACGACGAATTAGGAAGATAGTATGAAAGTGTAATCCACACAGAGTACGCCAAATGACAGCGTAGTCCACGGCGTTCCCGTAGAGGGAAAAACTAAAAAAAAAAAACCTTCGAGCTGCCAGTCTGTCAGCGACACACCGATGCACACATACTACTTTATTTACCTAACAAGACACGGCAGAACTCTTGCCTCACTTTTCAATTCGAAGGTAGCAGTCCAGTAGTATAGAGAAGTCTGCGAGAAAGAACGAAGATATACAATTACATATGTCGGATTAAAACACATTTTTACAGCTGCACAGATTTTATGTTTTCCTCCGCGTTTCCGTATTTTTAAAACATTTAATATATTCAAAACGTAGCTTGATTTAAAATTTTCTGTAGACTATCTATTATATTCTTAAAACATAAAAACTGAATTATTACTAGTTATTTCATTTAGATAATAATACTGCATCTTTTAATGCACGAATTTAATTTTTAATCAACGGTATAATCTTGGATTCATTTCAATTATTCTTCCACTTCATAAGTTTGGTATAAAAATTTTCCTATTTCAGATATCCTTTTTCACTGGCGAAATATCATCCCTCTCACGAATGTTGCTATAATTTTCATCGCACGCTATATAGTATTGGAGACTATACATCAGACTCTCTTTCCATTATTCATAAAGACATGCTTCCAATAGTTACCTTAAAATCTCTAGCTTAATACGTCTATCATGTCATATGTGTGTGTGTATATAACCAATTATTTCATTTACTTTAATATACAAGAATGATTTCAACACAAATAGCCAAACTTTAGATATTCTATCCATTCTGAGAAGAATACTAGCATAGACATGGAGATTTTCTTTGCGATTTACAAATACTTGCTCCTTGTTACAAAGTTCTAGAATCTGTAAAAGTTCAAATCCACTTTAATATTGTACGTTAACATTGTATCAATCATCAACATACAAAGAAATTATCAATTTGTTTACACAATGGAACACTCAGATGATGTTCATTAACGTCAAAAGAAAGTTTTCAGCAATTTTAGTAGTTCAATGGCATCAATTTCAAGTCATTACTCAAAAACTCCATTTTTAACGATTCTCAGAATGAGTAGAATACATTTCGAAAGCTTGACCATCCGTTTGAAGATCACTATGTGTATATACTGAAGGGAATATCTATGTATAATATTATATACATATATTTCAAAAGTTAGAATTGCACCCAACTAGCATTGGCCACTGTGGGTGCCGGTGCCGATGCCGACGCCGATGCCGCTGCTGACTGAGAAGCACTAGCAAATTCGCCCCACTCTGAACTCGTAACATCCTGATTTTGACTTTGTGGTGGCTTGTGCGCCGGCGAGGAAGTAGGAGTCTTTGCCGGTGGTGGAGCAATCTTGACACCACCCGGGGGAGGCGGCAGACCTACGGCTGGGTTGGTACGTTGTCTGGACTTGGACGCGACCTCGCTGCCGTCCTTTTTCTAAGCAACAAATATTACTTTAAGATACAGGAAGAAAATTTGTCCGGGTGCTCAAACGTCTGACTTTCCATATCAATTCGTGTTACACTCACATATACACACACACAGCTCTAGAAGGAATTTTAAAATTACTTGAATCAATAGAAAACGAAAGCTTCTAAAAACATTATTCGAAATTGAGAGAGATAGCCATTGACAGGCGACAACGAAATTCGTACTTTCCTTTCAATTGTTTTATCTTAGAACAATATTTTTTTCTCAACAAATGGACTTCAAGGATCAAATACTGTTTTTGTTAATGATTGACGTTACGTAGTACTTAGTTAACAATCCATTATAAATTACAAATCATACATTTCTGTTAATTTTTCCATCCTCAATGACGCAGCTCACAAGCCCACGTTACCCGTTGATCTTAACATCGAGTCTTTAGTTATTTAATCATTTATCTGAATGTTCTCTTCATCGTAATCCAAAGAAATGTCGACTCTTTGGACCTTAACAGACAATGCGATCACTGAGAAACAGGCGTATAATGAAAAGGTCCTTACGGTGATCTTCATGTTAATCTTGATAGTCTCGCCCTCCTTAAATCTGAGATCCAACTCCTGCTTTGGCTTCTCTTTTTCCTTCTCGATCTGCTCTCGGTTCTTCAGCCACTTGAAGTGATCCTGTAGCGCGACATTGAGATCAAAACTGTCAGACCTGTCTAAGAAGCCGACACCTATGAACGCCGAGCGTCCGTTGTCGTCTTGGATCCTCAGGACAAAGTAGCGGGACGAGTCGGTGACCGGTTCCACCGCTATTCCAGGGTACTGCTCGATGGGGCACTTGGCGAACAGCTCGCCCGTGATCTTGTCCTCCAGCTTTATCGTGATGCTGTCGCCCTGCGACACCAGCCGCATGCGACCGGTCCAGGAGGGCTCCTGCAGGTTCCAGTCGGCTGCTCTGTGACAGATCGGGCACCGTGAGAGGGAGAGTCGCGAAAGCGGGGCAACAAAACGTACCGCCGTTCCGCTCTACGCTAGGCTCTACTCGAGCGACTCGCGCACGGGGTCGTCTCTCGACGGGAAAGCAACGGATCCGTCGCCGATAACATATTGAACAGCCCCGCGGAACGTCGCGCCGCGCGGAGAGGCGTCCCCGACTTATCTTACCGATAACCCCTGTTGGTCGACCTTGGCGGGATTTTGAAGACGAACACCTCGGACTTGACCAGGAGAACGCTCTCGTACGTCTCCATCGCGCTTGCCATCGGAGATCCTGACGGGAGACGAGTGGCTGGAACGATGACGAGGGGGGGCCCTGCGCCAAGCAAGGCTACCGTTTGAGGTTTGTTCGCGCTCCCCTGACAAATGTCCCCTGCGATCAGCCGTGATTTGATAACTCTATCTCGAGTCACGCCTCCTGTCGCCCCCCACCCTTCCGCCCACGAGTTTGTCCGCTCGTCCATAGATTAGTCGCGTATAGACGGACCGGCTGATACCTCGCCACGCCCGCGGTCAGAGAGGAAGCGTGATTCACCGCAGGAACGCGATTACGGGGGAAATGATTAGCAATCGCTTTATCGCCGTTCAATGTCGATTCGGGGTGTCTTCCCGTTTCCTGCCAGCACTGCCGCCAGTACTGGACGCTATTACTGAATTCAGCCTCGGAGATAATCATTTCCAAAACGACTCGACGTCGTTTCTACATCGAACGACTCGAGTCATTTCTCGCTGGGGAGAAAACGACCGGGCAACGGTAGACGAGAAAAGCCACATCTGTCCGTACTAACAATAAAGCCAACGGCACACTGTACTATTTTTTCCTACTGGATTGCTTACGAGAGCCAATCAGGATGCAGAGTTTTCGATCAGGTGACTCAAAGCCGAATCCTGATTGGCTCTCGTAAGGAATCTAGTAGGAAAAATAGTATCGTGTGCCGTTGGCTTTAAGGGCCTGTGTCCACGATGCTAGAACTTGATCCAAGTTCTAGTTTCGAGAAATGTGTAGCCAATCGATTTGCAGCTTTTAGTCCCAGTCTACAATAGAGATTTAAGCCCTAAGCCTTAAGAAATTGACTAATCACAGTCGCGCATTCTTCTCATACTTGACCGTGATTGGCCAATTTCTTAAAGCTTAGGGCTTAAATCATCTATTGTAGACTGGGACTTATGGAATATAGCTGCAACTTGGACCAAGTTCTAGCATCGTGGATACAGGCCTTTACATACAGGTCCTGCATCTCATATGGTGGAGGTAGGTCGAATTTTTAAGCCAAAAATCGTTCGTCTCTTGGCCACGAGGGTCGCTGCGATACTGTGGTACAGCGGTAGTAGGACAGAGACACAGATATAGAAACTGTGTCTCTGTCCTACTACCGCTGTACCACTAAAGACCCTCTAATCAGAGTCTGGCCAACAGAGTGGTCCGCTAGGTTTAGTCAAATCCAACGAGAGAGAGGGCAGTACGATTATCTCACTCTCTCTTTGAGATATTCGTACTGCCCTCTCTCTCGTTGGATTTGACTAAACATGGCGGACCACTCTGTTGGCCAGACTCTGATTAGAGGGTCTCTAGTACCACCTTTGACTAGTACCACCTTTGACTATATAATCA